>NC_060157.1:16653002-16683511 GCF_021292245.1 Micropterus dolomieu | reverse complement strand
TTCTGCTGCTGACATGTACGCTACACATCCATAGTCAAAAACGGATCTCATGAGTGCCCAGTATATATTTTGTAGAGCTGCTCTGCTTGCTCCCCACTCTTGTCCTGACAGACAACGAAGTATATTGATGACCTTTTTACACTTGTTCTTAACTTTATCTAAATGAGTATTCCAGGTGAGCTTCTCATCAAACCAAACCCCAAGAAATTTAATTGTTTTGACTTGCTCAAGTGGTTGTTCATATAACTTCATGGAAATAGGCGTGACTTTATGCCGCCTTGAGAAACAGATCACCTGTGTGTTTTTGCAACAGATAACTTGAATCCCCATTTATTTGCCCATTTTTCCACAGCAGCTATTGCAGCTTGCATTTTCTTACTGACGTGCAACACATTGCGGCCTCTTACCCACAGAGCCCCGTCATCTGCGTACAAAGATTTCCCTACGCTTTGTTCAACCTGAGAGAAGATGTCATTTATCATTATGTTGAATAACAGCGGGCTACACACACTACCTTGCGGAGCTCCATTTTCCACCTTATATACACTGGAGTATTCTGTGCCAACTCTTACTTGTATTTCGCCCGCGTTCTTTTTCTTCTTCTTCTGTTTTAGTGCAGTCCCAACCGCAGCACGGTCGCCTCCTACCGTTGAATCAGGCGGCGTCTCGTCGCCTGTTGGAGATGTGTGTAAAGCAAGATCTGTTTGGAACTTTGCAACCAACACCCAACATTAATGCATTACACCGGAATATGGAGCTCTATTTATTTATTTTTTAAACAAATCTATATTAGCCTGTATGTACACTTTCACTACATAGCCTTTGTACAGTATACCCTATATTTATGCAATACATATAGTTATTTAACTATGTATATGAATAATTTCCTTCAAGATAAATTATTGTAGTTTTTTATTTTTTTTAACTTTTGTGACAGTTACTTGATATCTGGAGCCAGCAGCTTGTCAAACAGAAATGAACAGCACATCCTTATTTAATGTCAATCATATCAAACAGCTTTACAGTTTAATCAAATATAAGGTAGTGTCTAGTCTAGTCTAAGACCCCTCTGTATCAAGGAAATGTTCAACAAGGCAGCTCTACAGTGTGGTTCAGCTGAGAGGTATGGAAGATTTTAGGGAAGGAAATTAAATCAAACACAGAAATACAATACACACTGATATGACTTACATATTTTCATTTAGTTTTCTGTGTTGTGATTTGATTTTGATGTGGTTTGGAAAATCCGTGTCACAAATGAAAAACAATGTAGTTATTTAAAACAATTAACACAATCAATGCATAAAATGCAAATACAACCAACAATGTGTATTGTATTTTACTTAATTTCTGTGTTTGATTTGTTTTCATTTAAGCATTTAAAATACACACAATCTCTCATTTGCAGTTTCATTTCAGTCTTATTTTCCAGCAGTGGCAAAGATAGCCTGAAAAACAATGTGTTTGTGTTGTCTGTCTTCCATTCTGACATCAGTGAAGCCAGAGTCTCTCAGAGCTGCCATGTAGGCCTGCGGGCGCCAGTTCTCTCCTGGTATCACTCGCTTTGCTGCAAAAGTAGCCACACGGAACAGCCTCAGCGTGGTCACCATCAGCCCTCCTGGGTGGGGTCAAGAAAGAAAAAAATGACATTTGTTCAGAGATGCATCACTGAAAGACAGCAATTACTCAGAAAATCCAAACGAGGAGTAAATCACCAAACCATCTGAGAAAGGTCATATACCTGGTTTCATTACCCGGTGTATCTCTGTGGCTCCCTTCCTGAGGTCAGGCCAGAAGTAGTAGCAGTTACAATGAAAGACTTTATCCACAGAGCTGTCTGCCAGAGGCATTGCTGCGACATCACAGTGATGTAGGGTCACTTTCCCACTGGCCAAAAATTCTTTCAGTTGCTCACTTGCCATCTGTAAGAGAAGAAAGAGAGAAATATTCTTCTATTCCAAAAGTGAGTAATGTTGCCCCTTCAATGAAGCCACTTACAGTATGTGTAGTATATTTTAGGAAGGCTAGAGAGGCTTATTACTGTGTCTTGTGCTTGGTTCTTATAAGACACTCCTTCTGTGACTTCAACACATGCATGTCAAATAGAAACATAAATAGAATTTAAATACTTTATTCCACTCTGTCAGTATGCATACTTCACCTGGTGCATGTACTCTGAGTAATCCACACCTATAAGGTGACCTGTGGGCTCTGTGAGTAGTTTGACTGCTGACTGCAGACCAAGTCCTGGGCCATGACCCAGCTCCAGCACTGTGTCCCCAGGTTGGATCCCACTCAGCTGGACAGCACTCTCTTCGAGGACCCGGTTGTGCGATGTGAGCAGTTTACTGACCAGCCACCCAGTTACTGATCGTGTCGGATTGCCCAACTGTTTCCCCAGTTTTTCAGCCCACATCACTGGAGAAATATGACAGAAAACAAGTCAGCAGTTTTTCTTTTCTTCTTTTTTTTTTTCTTTTTTACACAGGTGGCTACAAAACAATTTTAGATATTTGCCACCCCAAACTGCAATGCAAATCGTTCTAAATTGCTTAGACCGTGACCTCATGTCTGGTCTTCTGTTAGTGTGGGGAGTATACAGGTTAAAAATGCATTGAAATAGTTACAGCTTAATATAAAATACATTTATTAAATCTCAGTACCACTACTTTAATATTTTGTAACACGTAATAAACTTTGTGTGAAACATACACCTTTCTCTTCTTTTTCTAAAACAAACAAACTAACAAAGCTGAACTGCAAAATCATGTATTCTAATACACGTAGCTTTTCAAGTTATCAGCAAACAGTTCGGGTGACAAACTGGGTCAGATGGAATATTTGATGGTGGCTTTTCTGTAATGTTGAGTTGGACTTCAACTTCTTACATTAAGTTAATGTTTAACCTGCTGTGTGAATCAATAAAGACACACAAAAAAACAACTAAGCCAGAAAATTTGTAGAATTTCTGTACAGGCTTTTGTAAACTGTATATTCCTACTGTTGTTTTTATACTTTCAACAATTTCACCTCCACTAAGTGTAGTTTTGTATGTTTATAAATTAGAAACTAGAGCATGATGCGGGCATTTCAACTGTCATTTTCATTGTTATTTCGTCTCTGTATGTCAGATAGCCTATACTTTATAAGATTATAGTTGTTGGTACTGTAGTCTATATCAATTAAATAGGTTAATGTTTTTGTTAAAGTGTATAAACTCTGTAGTCGTCGCAAGTCTGTCAACTTCAAACATTAGGGTCTCACCATTGTTGCTGCACTATTGAATAGAGCAGTGGTCTGCAATAGGCGCTTTGATAGCAGAAAAATAAACACAAATAAATTGATAGTGGCTGGGTGCTGAAATAGATCTATCATGACAGGTACAGTTACTCCCATAATCATTTCCTCATAAGTGAACGTGCTTCCAAAATAAAAGCGTGAGAACTTTTTTTGCAGCAATGCTTTATGTCGACTTTATTGAGAGCTTTTACTTTGAAAAGTTCTGAAGGACATTCAAAAGAGTCTCTGGCTTGCTTGACATACCTCATAAAAAGCCGTCAGTAAATGTGTGATCGGATTCCATAGGTTTATGAATGCGGACCACACGCCAGGATGCGCTCACACACTGCAGCACATGCTTTATTGTGAGCATGTGAAAAAGTGTGCATATAATAATAATAATCTTTATTTGTAGAGCACTTTTCAAAAACAAGTTACAAAGTGCTTTAACAAGTGTAAAGACAATAATACCCAAGAGACAATAATACAAAAACAATACAAGATAAAAGCATGAAAACATTGAAAAGACTAAAATACACGTTTAAGATAAATATAAAATTAGTAAAATACAATAAAATAAAAGGGATAAAATAAAGTCAAATAAGATCGGGAAAGGCTCTCCTATAAAAGTATGTTTTAAGAAGGGACTTAAGAGTTCACTGACTCAGCTGACCTGATTTCCTCGGG
This sequence comes from Micropterus dolomieu, assembly GCF_021292245.1. Taxonomy (NCBI): domain Eukaryota; kingdom Metazoa; phylum Chordata; class Actinopteri; order Centrarchiformes; family Centrarchidae; genus Micropterus; species Micropterus dolomieu. The sequence continues at coordinate 16,679,545 of NC_060157.1, read as the reverse complement.
CAGGCTGTTCCAGAGTCTCGGGGCCCTGACAGCAAACGCTCTGTCCCCTTTAGGTTTCAGTCGAGACTCTGGAACAGATAGATAATCAATTTGCTTAACAAGGGAGAAAAATCGGCTATATGTTGGGATCGATCACACAACTCTCCCAAAGTCCCGCACACTTCCAACTGAGCTAAACGTGCACCCAAACATCTAATGATTTAAAATTATTTGACTATGTTTTGGCCTGCCATGTAACGGCTTGAAAAAAATTTGACCCGATGGCAGACTTATTTTGACCCCTGGACTAGAGCCCATGCTACTTGCATGCTAAACACCTTACCTATAGTTTGTCGTTTAGTAGTGTGCTCCTGTAAACGCCGCCTGGTTGGTCTTCCTGTAAGTGGAGGAGGAGCTCCGGGGTCTATTTCTGTTTTTTTTACGCGCACGCGCCGCTCCCTCCCGGCTGTCGCCCACATTACTTTCTCACACTCCCACGACTTTAATCACTCACTTCCTGCAATTTTCACTTGTTTCCCCGCCACAAGAATCCTTCATTTAGCCCTAGATATGTATTGCGCGAAAGTGTGAACCCCCCCACTGGAACAGCATGTCCTTATACTTTATTTATATCAAAAGATAATTTATGCAGGGGTCCCGTAAGTATGCTGCTGGACCGCACTCCTATCAAGTGCAGACAAATGTTTTTTTGGAAATGTCCTCTGCGGTTGCTTCCTCCAGTCAGCCTGTTTCGCACACACCCCCCTGCAAGGATGAGTGTTTCTTTCGTTTTCATTTCCCGGAAGGCTCGATTGTGAAAATTGTAGACTTTTTATTTCTTCGAAAGTTAAATGCATGCCTCATTTCAAATGGACTTAGGGGAGTTTTGATCTGCAGATTATCTCATTTATTGGACGAGTTGTATGTCTGCTTACAAGGAAGTCATCCAGTTTTTTCGGACGGTTGAACAGATAAAGGACATTTCCATGGAGAACATTTCCCAGTCACCTTTGGTCAAGGTAAGTTAAGGTCTTAGGAGCAAACTGTTTTAAAATGCGCTGTGAACCAGGGAGACTTTTTTCAGGTTGAAACTTTCAACTTTAGTCCATGGCCAGCTGCTGTTGTTGTTTAGGCTACTGAAAATTTTGATTTTAGGTAAAGCGTTTTAAAGTTTTGCATTGCTGTTTCTATAGCCTATGCCTGCCATTCAGTGAGGTGTATTTGTGTGGATGTTTTGTAGCAAGAAAACAGAGCAAGCTGTTCTACATCCATAAGCCATGGAGTGCAAGTAAGCAATCCTCTCAATGTGCATCACTCCTCCCCTAACCAGTTTCCTTTGGTCGGTCCCCCCTCTCAGGAAGACCTGTGGCATCTACCTGGACAGCTGCGTGAGTCCAACCTTATTCTCTGTTTGAATGTCCTTTGTTTACCAGTCCAGCAAAGTCTACTCAGCAGCCTCTACTAAAGCAACGCCGCTTGTAACACTGTGTTTTTGAATCATGTGCACCTGTGTTTCAGGAATAAACCCATCTCTGTGGGATAAGGAGGACGTTGCCCACTGGCTCTACTGGGCTCAGAAGGAGTATTCACTGCGGCGGCCTGAAAAGGGGCACTTTGAGATGAACGGTCGAGCCCTGTGCCTGCTCACCAAAGAAGACTTCAGACGCCGCTGTCCCAGCTCAGGTAGAGATAAGTGTGTATGTGTGTGTGTATATTTTTTTGTGCCTGGGCTTTCATATGCACCCCCTATTTTCTACAGGTGATGTTCTGTATGAGATCTTACAGTGTGTAAAGCAGCAAAGGAGGAGTGTTGTCTGTGACCCCTCAAACACGTCTTCCTCCACGGCAACTGGGCACACTGAGAGCCCAGTCAGCTGCCAGATACCCCCTCAGGATGTCCAAGAGCCCCAGCCTTCCCCGGTGAATGGTACCCAAGGTCAGTAACGTTAGTTAGTACATTTTAAACATGTATAGATTCAGTTTTATCGGTCATGTATACAGGAAATTTGATTCCAGTTCTTAGTAGCTAACAACATAGGCTTCTCAAACCAAGTGCAGAGAACAAAATAACAGGACAATACAGATACGGACATACAGCAAAACAAATATAATCAAACTTAAACATATAGCTACAATATATAGGAAAGATCTGGACAATAAAACCATCAACATTAAGGTCAGTTTGTTATTGTATGCACAGTATGGTACAGCTAGTGCAGGCAGTGCAAAGAACACATACACATTCTCTACATGCACAGTGTTCATAAACTGTTGATTGTCTGAGTTTGTCGCACATCAAATCAAACTTGTTTATCCTGGTTAGACTGTGGCACGAGAACTTCCTGATCAGCCGCATGTACATGTGCAAACACATCAGGAATTCATGCTCGCCCCTACGCTTGTTTTACTGTACATCCATATATAAGGCCCACTCTCAGGGTGTTAAACAGTTGTAAGCAGCACTTTAATGTTGTTGCTGGTCCAGATGTTGAGAAGTCTCACTACATTATATGCTGTTAGGTACTTTAATACATTGCAGTGCATAATAATATATAATATGCTATGTTTTTTGTGTTATGTAAAATGTTTATTTGCAGCTGCACCCATCAGATAAACGTTCTACTGTTAGTGAGAACATTTTACCCTTCATTAGAGAATATAAACACACACGCTCCTCGTTTGTCCCTACCAGAAAGAAGGTGCTTTCTGATATAGAAAGTAGGATGTGTGCCAGTGGGTGTGTTGTGGTTACCTGGAAACCAATTATCTTAGATAAGACTTTCCAGAGTCCAAAAACAAAGACTTTGTTCTACATACTGTATGCAAGTAGGGAAATGGCCTCTTCGTGTTGTACAATGAATTAGCCAATAATGTAAAATGTTCGAGCTGCTGTTAACATCACTTTTGCTTTCGGTTTAACTCTTGTTCACAGTTCCTCATATTTCTATCTCACAGTTTCCCTCGCTTTCACAACTCCAGTGTCGGCAGCTGTTGTAGCCACTGTGACCAGCCAGCCCCAGCCCATGTCACCTCTCAGAAATCGTCCCCTGATCCTTTACACCTGCCCTGCTCCACTCACAAGTACTAGTGGGTATAACAAACGGCGATGTCAGAAACATAGTGCCCCGCGGCTGTAGTTACTTACCGTGTTGACTGATTTTCTGACCCTCACTCTTTGTTGTTCTCTGCATCTTTCCTTTCACCCTCACTTAGATGGATCAGCAGATGTCGTCCAGTGTCCTACCCGAAAAGAGAGCATCACCCAGGAGCCGCTCAACCTGTCCAGTCGAGAGAACCCAAGGAGCCCGCTGCACAAACCCAACGGTCGCATTCCAGGTAGTGTTGTGTGAATTTATTAGCAGTTGTACTACAGAATTCACACATATACAAAAACAAATGTATATTGTCCTAGAGAAGATAATAAAAATTGTAAATCCTTTGAAACACTGCATCAAGCTATTTTAGACCACTAGGGGGTACAAATTACTCAGCTCCTCAACTTCCTATATTTTTGGACACCCTGTAGCTGCGGTTTTAGTCTGCATAAGAAAAAGATCTCTTTGGCTTGCTGAACAATTGTTCTTCAGCCACATTTTTACTTCAGCTGTCCTCTGTGTCACTGATTTTGTCCTTGAGGCAGAGCATAGAGCAATGCAGACTTGAAAACCTTAGCTCTGAGCTGCAAATAGCGGCAGACTAGGTGGTTTATTGAAAGCAGTAAAAAATATTGCTTAGCGGAGCTTTAAGAGTGACAGTCTTACACAGTTAAGTATTTAAAAAATTAATCCTTTGCTTATGGATATTTAATAGAGCATTACCTGTCAATACCTGTCATTGACGATAGTAGTATACGTGTTACATATACTTATTGCTATTTTAATCATGGCCAGAGTGCAGACTGCTGTGGGACTATGTCTATCAGCTGCTGTGTGACGACCGTTACCAAGAATACATCCGATGGGAAGACCAGGACAGCCTGGTGTTCAGGGTGGTCGACCCCAACGGACTGGCACGTCTCTGGGGAAACCACAAGGTGAGCACCCAGGTCTGTGAGATTCACCGTACAGGGAAAATGAACACACGGGCGGAGAGACAAAACAGCAGAAGCAGGGGACATGGGAGCAGAGTAAATGTTGTACTGCAGGCCCTTGATGACGTGTGATCTTTTTTTACAGAACCGAGACAATATGACCTATGAGAAAATGTCCCGTGCTTTGCGTCACTACTACAAGCTCAACATCATCAAAAAGGAGCGGGGGCAAAAACTTCTTTTCAGGTCTCTGTCCCCTTTCTCTTTGCCATTCTTCTTCTGTCTTTCCCCCGCAACCACACACACATTTATTGTTATTACCTCTTCTCTGCCTCCGCTCAGGTTTCTGAAACTCCCACAGGGCGTCAGGAAACTGCAGGCTGACCCTGCTGAGTCACCAGAACACAGCCCACCTCAGGACGGGGACTTTCCAGAGGGCAGTCCTACACATGAGTTCAGTGAGGACAATTTTGAGGTTTCCCCTGATCGTGCTTCTCCACAGCCTCCTCCATAGGAAAAAAAAAAAGATTGTTAAATGTCCTAAATACAATACAACAAGACAAATTATTACAGAATAAAATGGAGATTGTCAGAAAATAACCCACACATGTACAGGTTTAAAGGACCAGTGTGTAAGATTGGCAGAATAAAGCCAAAATGGAATATTAATAGAATTATTTTCATTAGGGTATCTAAATCTAATGTACCTGAAACTAAGAGTTGTATTTTTGTTGCTTTAAAATGAGCCCTTTATATCTACAGAGGGAGCGGGTCCTTTTCCACAGAGTCTGCCATGTTTCTACTGTTGCCCAGAACGAACAAACCAACCACTTTCTCTAAAGGGGGCCTTTTGTGTTTTTGGCGAGTTTAGCGGCCACTGTAGGTTCTGGGAACGGGAGGCGTAGGGGAAGGGTTATCATTTGGTTGAAATATGCAGCCTCACTGCTTGATGCCACACTGGTCCTTTAACAAAATGTGCAGTTATGTGAATAGTTAGGAATGTTTGGACTGTGAGATAGCTTTTCATTTTGCTGTGAATCAACGTATTTATGACAGTGATCAGAGTAAACACTAATATTAAGGGATGACGGAAATTATGAAAGTAATCACATCAATATTCAAACAAACCAACCAATCATCAGAAACTAAATTTCTCAGGTTTGCTCAGTATAATTGCAGTACAAAAGGTTATTATTCAGATACTATATAGGTCTTGCAGGGAAGTGGTGGAAATGACTGTTGAAGTTGTTGCAGTTTGTTTTGTGATCGTTTGTGTTCGCACAAAAACATGTGTTGCAGGTTAAATGCCAGTTTGTACAGTTTATTTTACAAATAGTTTGCTTTATTGACCCCAAGTCGAGGTATTTAAGTTTGAAATTTGATTCAATGTATAGATTGATTGTCAATGTTTTTCCTGCTTTGTGAAATAAATATTTTGTATCGTACCTCCCTAATTTGACAAATACATCTCTGTCTGAGTGCTCAAATGATGTCTTAGAACAGTTGTTATTTTATTACAGATGTTCAGGGATGAGATCGGCCCCTTTGGTGAATAATCTAGTTATGACAACTGATCACTGAAGTCTGAAAAGCAACATGTTTGGAAAACAAACAATCATTCACAGTACTTCTTGTCTAACTCTGGCTTCAAATGTGGCAGCTGTACCTTCAGGGGGTTCTTTGATAGCATAATAACCAATCGCTCAGCTGCAGATATATAATCATACCCTATCATACTCTTTGACAGCAGAAATTATGACATTTCAATTAGTTTAAGTCAAATTATTTTTTTTCACCAGGATAATACACCCAGTATCAATACTGTCTTGGGTACATATATTAAAATAAAGTAAAAATAAATAAAATTCTACTGTCAAAAAAACAATTGCACTAGTAGAACAGGCAATGTGTTTTTTTTATTTTCAAAGCTATAAGATATATTAAACCAGTGACTACTTTTGTGAAAGGTGCTGCATTGCATTAATTAGAAATAATTTCAGTAAAAAAGGAAAAGTGAGATGAAGAAAAACTCACGCAGAAGAATCAGATGAACGTGTTAACTTTTTGTTTCCTTGATTAGGAAATTCGAAAAAGACAAAAATGTAAATATAAAAGAAAAGGTACAGTCAAAGATTTTTTAACCTAAAGGTTAAAACATTTGTTAAAACTAACAGGATTTATGGTGCAAAGATGTCTGTCTGTCTGTGAAATCCTTCTGAAAGAAAGAGCTTGTTTCTGTTGGTTGGTGCTTTTCATTCATTTGTTCAGCATTGTCAAAGATTTTGAGATTTTTGTATTTTAGTTGTGTCACGTGGAAGCCAGCCTGGGATAAGCAAACCAAAATCATGTTAGCTCGGACACAAAAGTCAATGGATGTTAAATCACATGGGCATGACCGACATGGTATGTCTAATTGAGATTGGCTTATAAACACTGATTTTGAAACCGTCGCCCATTTTCACTGGATAACTCATCTCAGCCTGCTTGATCTTGGACCACTTTTAAAAGAACAAAAGAAGATTTTACTTTCATCATATACAGAATTTAATTGAGAATTATTACCATTAGAAAATGGCTTCTGGAGTTTTCAGTTGTCATTATTGTGAAGTTCCTCCTTCCATCTCCTTCTCTGGATCTGGCTTTTTGGCCACCTACCAGCTAGGGGTAGCCCAGTGCTTCCTAAATTTTGCACCCTGGATACTGCGTGCGGCACCTTGTGTCCTGGGTGCATCTGCTGGGTCTCTGGTAGCAGCTGCTGTCGTCTGTGAAATGAGCCCGAGTAAGTGACCTTATTGTTATTGTATTTTTTAAAGTCTACTTCTGTTCATGAAATTACTGTCTCTGACTCAACGTCTTCTATTTTACAGTTGCTATGCGAGATGAGATGATACGTTTTGCCAAACAGATGAAGGCTTTTACACTTGGCCCATTACACCCCTCCATTAATGTTTTCCACTGGTTGGAGTCCATATTACACAAACATCTTCCCTTTAATGCGCACCAACTGGCCAGTGGGCGTCTTGCTGTGGCTATGACCCGCATCACTGATGGCAAGCTCATTATGATGTCGGAGTTCCAGTCCAAAGAGGATGTTGTGCAGGTGAGTTGGTACTACAAATTCACACTAATGCTTTTTAAGAAAGCTGAGCAGGTTAGTAACAAATTAAGACATTAAGCATAATTGTATTACAATTTTTACTACCAGGCTTTGCTATGTAGCTGCTTTGTGCCTGTTTACTGCGGTATGCTGCCTCCATCCTTCAAAGGAGTAGTGAGTATTTGATAGCCTTTTCACACACTCACTTTCAGCACATTGTTTCGACTGTATCATCATGAGTGTGTTATTTTCTCACAGCATTATGTGGATGGGGGTTTCAGCAGCATGCAGCCAGTACTCCCCGCACTCAGCAGTCAAACCTTGACTGTGTCCCCCTTCTCTGGAGAGGTAGACATCTGTCCTGCCGACACACCTTGCATCATGGACATGGTAGTGAGTGGAATCACCTTGAAGGGCAACATGGCCAACAGCTTCAGGATCATCAATGCTCTCTACCCCAAGGCTTTAGAGGTCAAACCTCTGTTGTATCTAGAGTCTAAGAGAGTTTAAATACTGATTTAATCTTTAATGTACAGGTTAGATAGTGGATTGCGTCTGTTGCTTTTGTAGCTAAAAGGGTAAATGTTTTAATTGAATTTTGTACTGTTATTTTATTTTTGCACTGTTAGATTTGCTGTCCTGCTCCCCTTCTTGGCCAGGGCGCCCTTGAAAAAGAGATTTTATCTCAATGGGTTTTTTTCCCCTGGTTAAATAAAAATAAAATAAATCAACCCTTTACCACACACCTGTTGATGAATGTGATGGCAGAAAATAGTTTTTTCTTCTCCTTATAATCTTTTATGCCCAAATTGTTGTGGAAAATTATGGTTTTCCTGGTGAGGGATTGAGCCCATAATTGAGTTACAACAAACTGTTGTCTTTTGAAGAATTTATAAGTACTATAATACAAATCAGCTGGACTAGATTTTCGGTCTCCTAGGACAGTCACTAACATCTGGCCCAGAGCAAAGGGATGCATAATCATTTACACAATCTAGGTTTCTATGTTTTGGGGAAAGGAAAGGTAAGGCAAAGAAAGGAACAGCTAGTAAGGAAAACAATAAAACAACTTCACATCTCTGACCTAAACCCTAAATACGTGGACAGACTAGAATAATGAGTATAATAATAAAAGGAACAGGTTAAAGATTAAAAACAATATATAAGACATAATAATAGAAAATAGCACTATTATAAGTACTTACATAAAAGATTATAAGGAGAAGAAAACCAATTTTCTGTAACTCAATTATTTGCTCAATCCCTCACCAGGAATACCACAATTTTCCACGACAATGAATCAACGTAATTTACGTGCACTTGCCCAACAACAACACTGTAAAAAAGACTAATTTTGTAACATTTCATTTGTATGTGATTCTTTCTTCCTTTAGACTCTCGAACAAGCCTACGACAGCGGCTACAGAGATGCAGTTAATTTCCTCCTGAACAACAGTGGGTCAGCTGTATCTACAGGGGAAAAGTTGTGTAATTGAATGTACTGATTTTTGTAGATTCACTCTGACGTACTGTCTTTATTTCTCTTTCACATCTTCCCCTTCGTGTGCAGATCTTGTCCCGTATTTGTTGATACACAGAGTTTCCGAACTTCCACTTATCTACAACCAAACTCAAACATGGAGGCATCTGGAGGCCACCATAGAGGAAGACAAGGAGGCGAAGATGGAAAAGGAGACTCCTACACAGATATCTTCTATAGACAATAGAAGCATGCAGATCGACAGTTCTACTGATCATGAATGGGCCAGAAATCGACTGAGTAAAGAACCTCCTCTCCATTTTGACTTGATAAAGAATGGTATGGTTGCCAGACATGCACACACACACACACACACACACACACATTTAACGGTCTACTCTGAACTAGGATCTGTGTGCAGTTTGTCAGATCATATATGTAAATAAATGTTTGGCAGTCCACTAAAGTTTGTTTGTTCATTTCAGAATTGAGGCTGAAGCAAAACATTCAGATTGTTACACTAACCCTTTGTAAAAAAATTTTTTGCCAACATGTGTTTCAGTTCTGCTGGGGAACGTGGTGACCTATCTAAGCATGTTTGGACTCTCTGTAAGAATCTTATTCCACCTGCTCCTACCCCTCATGCTGTTGTTTTACCCCATACTCCAGAGTAGGCACAGGTAATAAATACACCGAACACAAATTACATAACACAGACAGAATTGTAACAGCCATTTAGGATTAATTGCATGGATCGTGTGCTGAGAAATACGAGGCTATGAGGCAGAACAAGTTTACATTTTCTCAGGTTTAAAGGAACAGTTCAACATTTTGGCAAATCTAACCATTAACCGGTTAACTGAACTTAGCATGAAGACTGGAATCTGGAAACACTCGTAAAACTCCAATCTGATGTTTATATTCTGTTTTTTGTACAATTTAGATAAAGCATGTTAATTAGTAAGATTTACAGGCATTTAGGTCGTTGTAAGATCAGTTTTGTTACCTCAGGCAAGTTATCTTATCATTTAAATCTTTGCGAGCAGACGATTAATCATATTCCCCAATATGTCAAACAATTGGTTAAAGACATATCCAGAGGCATCCATACATTTGCACTAACTAATCTAGACCAATGAATCCCACATCATACTTAACCCTTGCAAGTCTATTCACCTTGACATTGTTTAGGTCACGCTTATGTTTTGGTTTTAGTTATGGTTTGTTTGGTTGTGCCCTTATAGAGAAACACCAACACTAAGTCTATTCTCTCTCTCCCAGACTGGAGGTGTTGTTTAGGAAAGCGCCTGAGTTGGTGTTCTGGGCTTGGTTAAGCCTGAGACACTTCACATTCTTCTTTTTCAACATAATTGTCTGTAGCCTCAAGAAGAACATAAATGACCGGTAAGTTACTGATATTTTCTTTGTAACATCTCATCTCATCTCATTTTCAAGGCAACCTCACTTGATTGAATATAACTCAACTGAACTCATCTCTATGTTTTAGAGTTACGCGCTTCATCCTGCTGTTGTTGTGGCTGAAACTTCAAGCACAACATGAGGCTACACAAGGGCAGAGGCCCTCTACACCTTCAGACGATGCCCATCTGCCCATTCAGAGATTGCAAGGTGTGGGAGTCTACACAGATGGTTAATTACTCCATCACAGGATTACAAGAAACCATAATTACAGTATATGTAAGCAAAAAGTATTGAAGGTTGAGTCTTGTTTTATTTAAAAGGGGTTTTATTTGATTTTTTTGTACTACAGTATCAGTAGAGTGAAAGGCCTATTTGTAGAAGTAACTGGTTCTTTTACAGTCAACATGGTAATGGATTTGCAGTAGAATCAAACATCAAATTAACAAACAATACTACACTTAGCACAGAAAAGTTTTATAACACTAATCAGTGTTTAGTCTGAAGGTGATATAGGGTCAAATGTCTGACAGCATGAATAGGTATATATTGTGTGGTCACAACAAGGCCCTTTCAGACACATGTCAACGCCACCACTGCCCTCTGAAAGACATTTGCAGTGCCTCGAGCTTCGCCAAGATGGCTTTTTGTTATGTTGAACAAAGCGCTTGTTGCTCACATGCGCTTGCACCAAAGTTCATCTAGATCTAATTGTGGGCCCAGAGTTGAAACCAGAGGTCAGCGCAGCGCAACTCTTGTTGTGACTAAAAGGGCCTTAAGTCATCAGGAGGTATGCTTCTTTGGAAATTGAAAGCTTGGCCCAATGTGGCACTAGGTAATAGGGTCTTGTTTCTTGCCCTTTAGACCCATCGCTGCATAACATACTTGGTGTAACTGTGTATGTTATGTTATGCTGTTCAACTATATCAATATAATCTTTAAAATCTACTTATCAAGCTTTTTTTACAGAATACAATGATTTCTGTTTCTTCAAAACCCCAAAACTCACTGCTGACTGAACTGTGGACGTCAGAGATTCATCAGATAAACATCACACCAATTTCTCTTACATTTTTCAATTATTCAAAGTTTTCACGGAACATTGATTCAAGTTGAGAGTTTAGCTCCAGGGCGCTCATCTAATAGGTCTTTCTAATTTCACTGGTCTTGTGATATGCTATTTGAACACTGCTCTCTTTCACTCCTTGTCCCCTTATGTCTAAGTATTTGCCACCTCACCACTATTGTTCAATGATTTGCTGTTAATCCTCATAGGTCTCTGGCATGCCCTCGTTTCCATTTCAGAAGTGGATGCAGGAAAATCTGCCTGGTTAGGTTTCACTGAGGGCTATGACACTTTTGATCTTGTAGAAACAGAAACACTGATTTCTTTTACTTCCATTGTAACGTATTGTAACCAAGATCAAAATGCTTTCGTAATTCTGTTCTTCTGTAGGCAAATTAATAAATGGTGCATCACTTATTTATTTTGTACAGTGCATTTTTATTGTTGTAAGCTATGCATTGCTGTTAGCCTTTGCTTTGTGTTTTAGTTTGTGAAACTTGATCAGTTAAGCCATTACTGAACTTTAACAGCAGCTATACATTTAGATACAAACTGCTGCTCTGTAGGGCAGTCTTCTTCCAGACCTGTAACAATTCATTTTGGCCAACAGACATAAGGGTTGATTCTAATATTGGCTTGATTATGATGAACAGACAAACATATGACCAACTACATATTAGGCTATGGCAAAATATTGCAGTGCTTAAGCTTGTCAGCAGCCAAAGAGCTGGCGCCCGTGACTGGGTTACTTATTTTGTGGCTGTAAAAACTTACAATTTAGTATGTCTTTAGGGAGTGGGTTTCTAATTAAATTGAAGGTCTGCTAACACTGAGGAGGGCCTTGCTTCTTTGTAAAATAAAATAAGGATTCACCCCCTTCTCATCCCAAAACATTTCACACAGATGATGTTGACAAAAACTGTTTGGACTGTTTGGAAATGCCATTTCATAAAACACCCACAAGATGGAGCATTTAGCACAAGAGTGGAGCACAGTACAGCCAGTTGACTGGGAATTTAATAAGTGCTGTGAAATCAAAAAGTCTACCGGATCTCTCAGCCTAAACTCTAGTCTGGGGATTTGGATAAAACTTTTTACCTGTACCAGCTTTGCACACTATTTTTAGATGCTGATAAGGGAGAAGGCTAGATACGCCACCTTAGTTTTGAATCCTTTATAAGCTGAAAGATGAGCGTGAATAAAGATGCATTCTGGATCTGTTTTATCAACTGTTGGCATGGAGAATCACAGTCCCACCACATTCACCCTTTTTTAAAAGTATTTTTGGGCATATTCGTGCTTTTATTACAGACAGTACAGAGATGAGAAAAAATTAAGGAACCGAAAGATACAACACATATTCCCAGTCAGTCAACTTCTCAACTACACCACATTCAGTACAGTACATGCTTGATCAGCTAATCCACACTCCTGCCTGAATGGTAACATGTGTTGTCACTGAGCCGGAACGGACCATTTGATCTCTGTGCCCCATGTCCTTTTCATACAGATGGTCGGTTACCTGCGGAGAGATCCTCTTATATAATGAGTGTGGTTGGATCATACGGATCACAAACACATCTGCTGCTGTCCTCCACCAGCCACTGATCCAGCCAGTCTGCCAGAACCAGCTGGCTTTGTAAAGGCAGAGATGAGACTCGATATTGGTGGTCTGTGAAACTGTAGGGGTTCATACATTCATGATTCTGTTCATTAAAAAAAACATGAGCATGTTTAATCTCCTCTCCTCTCCTCCTCGAGTACTAAAGTCCATAAAAATTTGATCTGAGGAAATGAGCGACATGGCTAAAATTAGAGCACAAGCTGCCCCCTCTCTCTTTGGTGATGATATCTCTAAAAGTACACGACCTTTTTACTAATCAGCTCTGCAACAGGGCACGTAGAGCGTACTTAGGTGAAGAGTCAGCACATAAGCAGACTGACATTTGTTTGTGGGTGTTTGTCCTAATTTGTTAGTCTTAACAAAAAGGTGTGGGTTGCTTTGTGTGTGAGAGACAGCAGAGGAGATTTAGATAGGGAGGTCGGCTGATGTTGCACTGATACAGTGTCACAGCCTCACTAATGGAGATGGAGCACCGAAGGAGAAAAGAGGATGACCTTTGAGATGATAAAGAGGGTTGTGAACCACCTGACTTGCAGAGACTCTCTCCATCACATCACTTAAACAAGTTGAGAACAGATTGCTCTCCGAGTAAGATTTTGTAGTGTGTTTATGTGTGTTTGCTTGTTTAAAAAAAATCTGGTGCTCTCAGATGACACATGCCTTGATTGAGGAGCGAAAGGACAAGAAGTCAAGTGAGGACAGGGGAGGGAGGGGTGTTGATTATGTCTGATTATGGACTGGTTCAACATGAGTGAGAGACATGAAAAAGAAAAGGGAGGGACATTCAAAAATGATACAAAAAGCATACAGCAGCAAGACCATCAGAACTGATCATATGCAACATCTAGCCCACTTGCAAGGCCTGAAGTGTTTTCAGGTCCACATTTATGTTACTTATGTTTATAAACTGGATTTTTGTCAATTTAATTTTTGTCACGTTTACATTGTAATGGGCTGTGACTCAGCAGGCCGAGCGGGTCATTCACCAATCACAGGTTGGTGGTTTGATCCCAGGCTCCACATGTCAGTGTCCTTTGTCAAAACACAGAATCAAGGAATATCTTTTGGACTTCCTCAGACTCTCAGAATCTTATATAATCTCTACTCACACAGAAGCACAGATAAGGACTCTTTTTTTCCTCTCGCTTCTTCAGGTCACATAGGCACAAACTTTAAAGTATTGCCACAATCACCTTATACTATATCTGCATTTTTTCAACAAATTTCTCTTTAAATAACATGGTTATTTTACATAAGTATCACAGTTCTCTCTGCTGTTTAAATGAATGTCGGGGGATTTCAAAAAATTCTATTACAACTACCTTGTTCCAGACCGTAATAGTCAAAGCTAATGACCCTCAGCAGTACTTTGTGTTTACTAGTAATTAGCAAATCTTATTCTAACTAAGATTATACCCGCTAAACAACACCATATTAGCAAGTTAGCATTTAGCACAAAGCTCCGCTGTGTAAGTACAGCCTCACAGAGCTGCTAGCATGTCTGCAGACTCAAGTCTTGTTTAAATTTTGTGAACATGACACCTCAACCGATTGTGAAAAGATAGAAGTTCTAGAAAATTCTTCGCCTTAAGATGCCTAGGGCTTATGTGACCAACTCTGAGTTTTTTTTGTCTGTCTTGAAACTAGGTAATCTGTAGGATCTGGAAGGGATAATTTTGATTAATTCAGTCCACTCAATCAACAGACGTAAACAGATGTTGGCAGGTTTCACAAGGGAGCACAACTTGCATGTTTTAATGAATGAGTGTGTTTTTTTGTGTGTATATGTGTGTGTGTGTCTGACGTGGATCTCTTAGACCCTCAGCAGGGCCCTGTGATCCAACTGAGTAATAAACAGCAACAGATTGACAGTTTTCTGTTTCTAATCCTTTCCTCCTCCTCCTTGGTGGCTCCTTAAGAGCCCAGTCGATAAGATAAAGACATACTGTCTTGACGATGATGCCTGGCACTAAGGTACATCTTTTCCTTGTAAAACAGACTGGCTGTGCTCCATTTGCCTTAATTCTGACTGACTTCATGTAATCATACTTTTAATTTAGAAATTATTTCCTCATGTGTAATGTTCAAATTTAAATGTTTATGTGCAAATCTTTAGAAATCAATTAATTCAATTCAATCAACATGCTTTGGCAATAAATCTCCCCATCCTATCTGTTAATTACATAAAATACAATTTACAATTCATTTCAAGTTGTACATTTTCAACTGTATAGTCTTTGGTATATGGATACCAGGGAATGGTAATCTTGTATTGTTGCACTTACGTGTGATTTGAAAGACTCAGAGGCTACCACTTTTAATGCATCCCATGATGGCTGCAATGAAAGACTTTCTGTTTTGTTCTGAGCTGATCTCACAAGAAGATGGTTTAATCATCACAGGCTTGTTATTCTCTCATGATAAGTGCATAAGGTGGAAAACTGTTCCAGTGCACAGTCGAGACTATTGTATCCCTGCTTGTGTTTAACCCCCCTTTTTTTTACCCCGGATACTTTCACTGAGAGTGCTGTTCTGTTTTCCCAGAATGTCCTGCTTGCACAGTTAGAAACATCACACCCAGTACAACTGGGTAGGCTGATCTGTTGGCCCCTAATGCTCCAGTGAAGCATTTGTGGATTAAGGGCCTTGCTCAAGCACACGTCAGCAGTGGAAATGTGGAGTGACAAAATCTGCACACTAACCTTCTACTCAGTGTACTTCAAATAACCAGGCTCCTATTTTCTTTTAAGAATCTTAATAATATTTCATACTTTCTTTGGTAGCTATTTTGCCTTCCTTTCATTTAATTTAGTCATCAGCCATCATTAGAATAAGAACAGTACATAAGTCACGTAATTAATTTTCATACCCGTTCTGCTTGTTGTGAAAAGTTGTGAAAATAATCACAATTTAAAAGAGACAATTTATTGTCATGACACCGCTGACAAATTACAGTTTGATTGTTCCCCTGATATTTTTTGCTTTTTTTACACTTTGATATCAAAATGTGAAAATGTCAAACCTGTTTTTGTTATCAAATTGCTTTTCTTTAGAAATAAAGAATATAATCAGAGCTTTGAGCCATGTCTCATAAGAATCCTTACAGAATCATTGATTTGACTTTTAAGGTTTGAGAATTGTGTTGTATGCTGCTTGCTATGTAGTAAAGAATGGATATTGTGTGAAATTTGTATGTATTTGAATTTGTATGAAAGCTGAAACAAAATATTAAAAAATAAAAATAATAACAACAAATCAAAGTGTTTAGTTTACTGGGCCGTTAAAATCTGTGTCTTTCCCTTGCTGTATATGTGCGCACTATTATCACCAGCCACAGTTAATTATAGATGAAGATCCCCCCAGCCCAACACACACACACACACACACACACACACACACACACACACACACACACACACACACACACACACACACACACACACACACACTCTGCCTATCTTCTCACTTGCTCCACATATCCCTCACTCCGATGTGGAACTTTCCATCAGTGCATCTCGTTAATGATGGAGCACTCTCATGCATCTTTAAGCACTTGCCAGGGATCTTCCACTGTGCAGTTTCAGCTAAGCCTAAGATCACACACATGCACACCTTTTGAAAAAGTCAACAATGGAGTTTAGTTCATTTTCACTTGAATAATAAAAGAGAGGAAGGACAATAAAGAAAATGCACTTTACCTAAACTCTGTAAGTAGGCACTGGGCGCTATATGGAACAGCATGGCAATCCTGTTTTTTGGCCCCATCTCTGTATTTATGTAATGTGTAAATATGTGAAAAGTGTATATTTTTATTTGTGTCGCTTTATGTTTTTCTGGGCCTTTGGGAGCCCAGACAGTTTAATCTTATGTCATCCCAGCAGATTAGCTTCAAACACTGCATGCAAAAGATAACACTCCTTCTGTCACCTATACAAACAGGATCACAACAAAAAAAAAAAGAAAAAGAAATAAAAAGAAGAACCATGGAATCCTCCTGAACTGCATACTGGCTGTTGCTGTCAATCTCATTATGTGTTTAAATTCTAGAGCTTTCCTATTATATATATTTATGTGTGGGGGAGTGCTGTGTGCAGATACAGCAGTAGAGGATATAGTGATATGTACTGTATGTATGTTGATGTGTAGTCCCCCTGAAGTTACAGACAAGCATTATGCAGTTTATGTTGCCTACAACACCTCAAAAGAAACAAATAAGACAAGATTATACATTTGTATATTGTAGACTATAAATGATAGAAGGATTACTTAGGGAATAGTTCTGAAGCGAGAGTGAGAAACACATAAATCCATAAAAATAGTGGCGTTGTTTATGTCTTTAGAAAAGAGCATGCAATACGCACGTTTTCATTTACCCAAAAATAAAAATATTTGTATAAATTTGTAATTTCACATATGATTACATATATTAACCCTTTATTTATACATCAAACACAGAAAGTAATCTGGGAGTATCTATTATTGAGTTTGGGCAATCCCTTGGATTACATTACCGATTACAATTTTGATGAGGTATCTAGTGGCTGTAATGGAATACAATTTTAGTGACCTACCCAACCTTTACACAGGATGCAGTTGGATTGACTGACTGTGGTTAAAAACCCACAGTGCCATGAGAATATTACACACAAACACACACACACACACACACACAAACACATTTTGAATAAATCACCAGAAAGAGACACCAGGATTAATATCAAAAGCTGTTATAGTCCTCCTGATATGATGTGATATCTGGATTTAATAGTTCAGATGGGCGTGGCCTTTTCAAATTTGACTTTGAATCCATGGAAATTATAAGGGTCAACAATGTTTGTACTCAAAATACAGCTGTTAATGCAAACTTAGAAACCTGGACCATCATCACAGACCAAGATCCTATCTTGGAAAAGGCACAGTCCAAGTCTGTTTGTCTTGTAAATTGGATTAATGTAAGTCATTGAACAATAGTCTGCTGTTTTTGAACACAGAGCAACACAAAGCAAGGCAACCCAGCTGTATCAATTTAAATAGCAAGTATAAAAACAATTCTTGACAGAGAAAGGATTGCACGGTGTGTATAGATGTGTATTTTGAGTGATGGGGCAGAGACAGATGGAGAGCTCTAGAAAAGGAAAGCTGAGGAAAATACACTAACATTACCTGAAGTGGTCTTTTGGATGAAACACAAGTCAATTTTAGCTTCTCAAACCTTTTCTCTCATGCTTGATGGGCATCACCATTAGTTTCCTTCCTTCAAAACCCTCTCTATTTTCCTTTAATTATAGAATCCAGGCACTCGTGTTTGTAATTTGAATCTTCTTTACCTTTAAAGCACAGGTGGAACTGAAGAAAAGTATTGCAATGCAGCAATTACTTTAATAAGGTTATTAGTTACAACTGTGTTTGACATGTGAAAACATCCTTTTGGGAAGCAGGTTAGAGTGCAGGATTTCCAGTTCATATAATGATATGCAATTTGAAGTATCTTCACGATACGCACACTCCATTCTCCATGTTGCTGAACACTATCAACACTGACTATGAATTGGCTTAAAATGTTTTAATGAACACATTTTGTTCCTGTGGCATGTTGTCTGCCGTAAAGGGTGTCTCTGGAGAGTGATGTGACATCCTGGCACCATAACTCTCTACTATCACTGACAAAAACACTATTCAAATATAATGTTGAGTGACTAGCCTGTCTCAACACAAACTCTTATCCTAAGCTGAAATATTAAATAATTTCCCTCAGGGAAAAAGCTTTTGAAAATGTTACATTATACAGTGCTACTAAGTCTATACTTTTTGTGTCTTTCTCTTCTCAAACCTCAGGTTACACAAATTACAATGGTTGCACCACATTAGGACATCCGTTTTCCTTCAACCTTTGGTGTGTTTTTGTCTGTGTGTGCGCCGGAGATCTATTTCAATTGTAACCTATTTCCGTATGTGCTTGTAACCTATCTACGCGGCTGACAGTCTACTGCCAGAGATCAGGCAGCGTGTGAACTCCGCTCTCATCTCCTCCCAAGGGTCATTCATCCCTCCTTTCTCTCTTTTCATCGGCAGCTCTGTTTTCACTCGATGTCCTTGGGTGACCCTCATGTCCCACGCCCATGTAGTAATAATCTGGGACAAACAGCCATTCATAGTTTAGTGTTCTTGGTAATCCTGGAGGGAATGCAACCGGTTTAACTGAAGCCATTGGAAAACAATTTGGGGAGCAGGAGTTGTCAAATAAAACTAATCAGCCGTCTTCAGCAGGATTCTGGGACTCTGAAATGATGGAAACAAGTTTCTGTTATTGTTCCCAACCCTGCATAATAACACAACAGTTGTGATGACAGAATAAAATTGAGCTCAAAGTTGCCTGTGAGTCAAAAGTTGGAATGATATTTTTATTGAATATCACCAAACAGCTAATATACTTATAGACAAACCTCCGATATCTCAGGAATGTGGACACATATTCTGCATAATATTTTCTGCATCTAAGTTTAGGTTGATTTATGTCTATGTATATCTTTATAGTTGCATACAGTATGTTATTCAGCTACTAACGTCTGATACATACACAGACATTACTAGACATACACAAGTTCGTAAGTTAAGTGATTGATTGGCTTTTAAAATGTTATGGTTTCATATAAATTCATTAAAAAATGCTCCCTCAAGTCCCTCATCATGTTTATGTGTTATTTTGAATTTTCTTCTTTCAGCTGTGTGATATACAGTAGATTTGTCCTATTGTGAATATGCACAACACCATCTTGTCATTTGGTATAAAGAAATCCCCCGCACTTTTTACACCATAAGGAGTCTGTAGCTTTTCACACCGCCTCACACTTGAAAGAGGCAAATGCTTATTTTAGAATACCATTGGTGACTGCGAGAGACTGTTTTATATGATAAATTCAGTGGGGAAAAGATGTTCCACAATTGACTGCTTCAAGTATTTACTGAATTCATGCGTTTATAAGGAGCCTTTCTCGGCCTGAGACCAGGTGTTGAGGTGAGTTCAGAGAGAAGGATATCAAGTGAAGCTAACTAGCATTAAAAGCTCGCAGACTACTCCATGTCAACCAGAGACTGGCGTCCTGTTGTCTCGGTTGTTGCACTGCCACACATGCCTTGTTGATGTGACCTGTATCTGTGTGTGTGTGTGTGTGTGTGTGTGGCACTAACATTACGGTGAAAGCAGAGACACATTACTGAAAGTAATGACGAAATCTTCCCTGAAGGGGAACACTGATGGAGATAAGAAGAAAATACAAACACTAACTCATTATCTCGCTTTTCTTCGGTCCACACATCAGAGCACATAAAAAGTGAGATGACATGATTTAAAATCCAAGAATATATTGCATACATTACAGTAAATTGTATACTGAAATGTTAACATACATACAAATACAGTGTAATGGTCTAACAAACTCTCAGACGGCAAAGATAATCACTTCAGGCCAGTTGTACCCTGAACTCATTATACAACAGTGACTTTACAGACAAGGGACTGACTATATCATAAAAACTGATATCATACTGTATAATCATTATCACCATGAAGCTGATTGACAAACACACAGGAAACGCATACACATACTCTTAGTTTGATCATGTTCAATCATAAATTCAGACATTACACAATTCTAAAGCTATATTGAGATAATATCATATTCCTGGATCCCAATAAACATGTCACTTAATCAATTTCTTTTATAGTAGGAAAACATGTTATGAAAGAAATAAAACATACCCCCGGGTACATTACACTGATACAGCATAATTTACAATTATTTCTCCAAAATAAGACGGATGGACATTTTGGCCTCTGTCCCCTGGCCTTGTAACAGTTCCCTTAATTCGGCAATTATCTTTGGCTTCTTCCTTCTCTGTTCCACTTTCTCAGTGTTTGTCCTTGACAGCCTTATTTCCTCAATAAGATATCCACTAATTGACAAACACGATGATGTTTATAACATGAAATCCACATTTTGGAGGGTAGTATCTACCTCCTATACAGGTGGTATCCACTATTCTTTGGATATGCTAAATTGTAGTTCAGGTCAGAATGTATTTCTTTGTTGGAAAATAACTCTCACAAACAAATGCTAAAATAGAGAGAGGTTACAACTTCTACATTTTCAACTGAGATGAAATAAATAAAAAAAATACTGAGCATATATGCATGATGAACATAGGTATTACAGTCAGATTATGTATGGCGAATTCAACAGTATCCCAACATTAATAATTTAAGGCACTCCATTATAATACATAGTGTGAATCCAGTTAGACTGCTAACAATAGTGGAAGATTCTTACGCTACTCATTAAAGAGAGTGAATAAATACAATAGAATCATGATACATTTTTAAATAAATAAATACAGCAGGGCTATAATCTAGAAACTATACACAAGTTACTCATCCACGACACTTACAGGAAGATTGTGTTTGGATTCTTTGCGGATTTTTTTGTTTTTGTTTATGTTCTTTTTTACAACCATGGTCTTATCTGTGTAAGATATGCCATCATTCATTCCACTTATTATTTTGCACATTATTTTGTTATCTTCATACTGAAGTAGCAGGGTGACACACAACGTATTCCTCTTGCAATGTTTCTGTAAATTAAAAAAGGCCTTTTACTTTTTAACTTTCATTATATTTGAAAGGCAAATAACCTTCATGGCCCAAGAGGACACTGTTTCAAAGTTGAGTTAAGAGTATTTGTGGCCAGATATTTCAGCTGTGAAGTTGGTTTGCAAAATGTTATAAGCGATTGGATTAATGGCCATTACAATGAAAATAAGACCACAATTATATAAAAAAAAATACATGCTACTAAATTATGACAATTAATTATCGTTTTTTCTGATTCTGTGCAACTAAAAGAAGAGTCCCAGCACAAATATGTTGACACTCAATCCTGAACAAGAACATAGGGAATTCTGTCATTGTTATATTAGACACTAACGAGGTAAGTACAGTACATCCTGTATATCCTTATAAAACATTTTTCACTAGGTACACAAATTTTATCACAATAATCCCATTACAATATAAGTTGAGGGAAATCATTACAGTTAATTTCCTCCATACTCTCTTCTTCTTTATTGTTTCTTTCCTGCTTTGTGGCAATGTCTCTTCCTCTAAATTGTGTCCTTCTACAGTTATTTCCCTTTGTCAGTCTGCCAGATGCCATTGGCTTTATTGAGTGAGGTGTTGCTACCCTGTGTGGTCCCTGTCTCAGCCTTCATGGCTTGCTCAACAGCATCTGCCAAGGGCAACTTGTCCTCTGCCTCCGTCTCTCTGTGGTAGAAGTAGTTGAAGTTGGAAACAATGACGGGAACAGGCAAAGCAATGGTCAGAACACCTGCGATGGCACACAGGGTGCCCACCATTTTACCCCCCATGGTAATGGGACACATGTCTCCGTAGCCTACAGTGGTCATAGTAACCACAGCCCACCAAAAGCCATCAGGTATGCTGACAAACTGTGTGTTAGGCTCATCTACCTCAGCAAAGTAGATAGCGCTGGAAAAGAGGATCACGCCGATGAAGAGGAAGAAGATGAGCAAGCCAAGCTCACGCATGCTGGCCTTCAGAGTCTGTCCCAGGATCTGCAGCCCCTTGGAGTGACGTGAGAGTTTGAATATACGAAACACCCTGACCAGACGGATAATACGCAGAATGGCCAAAGACATGTTCTGTCCTGAGCTCTCTTGTGGCGTTGTGACCAATTCTGTAACCACAGTAACAAAATAAGGGATGATGGAAATAATGTCAATGATGTTCATGAGGTTGTGGAAAAATTCCTTTTTGCTGGGACAGACCATAAATCTCACACACAGCTCAAAGAAGAACCAAGCAATGCAGGCAGTTTCAATGATGAAGAAGGGATCAGAGAAAGTTGTGGGCTTTACACCAGATGGAGCCACAGAGGTGTAAATTGTAGATTGGTTGAAAGGCTGTTGTGCTGTGGGCACAATTGGGTCGGCTTCATCTCTAAATTCTGGAAGTGTTTCCATGCAGAAAATAATGATGGATATGACAATAACAAAAACAGACACCAATGCTACACCTCGGGCTGCATTTGAGCTCTCTGGGTACTCAAAGAGCAGCCAGAATTGCCTATACATATCATTATTAGGAAGAGGGATCTCAACATCCTTTATGAATCCTTCATCTTCTCTGAACTGCTCCATGGCCTCACTTCCAAGCTGATAGAACAGAATTTCATCTGCAAACACATCCAGGGGAACATTAGCTGGACGTCTGATCTTACCCCCTGACTGGTAGTAATACAAGATTCCGTCAAAGCTGGGTCGGTTCCGATCAAAGAAGTACTCGTTCCTCATTGGATCAAAGTAGTCCATCCTCTTCAACGGATCTCCTAGCAGCGTCTCAGGAAACTGGTCCAAAGTTTTGAGCTGTGTCTCAAAACGAAGACCGGCAATGTTGATGATGACTTTCTGGTCGCCGTCATCCAGCCCTCGTTTATCTACAAATAGATCCTCACAGCATTCCTTAGCAAGCTGGCTGAAGATCGTCTCGCTCTCCTTAGTGCCCTCACTGTTTAGCAGCAATTTCCAGTTGGAGATCATACTGGCACAGCTACTGCGCCCCTGTCTGTTTGGAGATGGCATGGTTGGGGACTGGGGTACTCCTAGTGTCTGTGTCTGTGGAATGGGCGAAGATGAGGTGGATTCCCACATGCAGGAGGGCACAGGACTGTGGCAGGGGGGCGTAGAGGAGAGCTGAGGGGCTCGCAGAAGGTAGTTGCTGCCTTGGCTGTTGTGCTCGGGGGGCAAGTCCACTGTGAGAGCTGTGGTCTCATCAGCGTAGGTGTCCACCTCATCCTCAAGGCTGCCATCAAGGCCATCCATGCTCTCAAAGTCTACCAGGGCCACCTCCATGGGTGCGGTTCAGCCAGTGCAAAGCCTTGGGACCCCAGGATCGGACAATCACACACACACACACACACACACACACACACACACACACACACACACACACAGACGAACAGATGGTATTCTCAGGCACCAGAATTATCAGCAGAGTACAGAGGCAGCCAGTCTTCAGCAGCACTTACAGTAACAGGACAAATTGAAAGCCCCCTCTCCTTTATTCCTTCCAACACCTGTAGAGTGAGAGACAAAGAGAGTCAGTGTGTTCCTGTCAATGGTTAAGGGTTTGTTTTGTGTTAACTGTCATCAGGTGACAAGAACATGACGTTGGAAAGCACATGTTCTAGCATGACTCCTTGTTTCTTAGCTACCCATCTCTGTGGGAAACCAGCAGTGGGAGAAAGACACGTGAGAGAGAAAGATAAAGAAATGAGGGAAGAAAGAGGAGGCAAAGGGGTGAATCAGCTACAAGATGGAAAGAAAGATGAAATTGTAACAGTAGCAGGGGAAGATTTCAAGTAGAAAAGTCATTACCACTTCTTTCTGCAGTCTTAATGTGGAGACACTGTGATGAGTCATGTAACTGTGAAAAAGGAAAACAACAAACATAAAACAAAACAGAACTAACAGTAGTAGTACTAATGTGGATGTAAGTTAAAATATCTCTGCTAAAACAATGAAACAATGTCTTTTAACTCCTAATCTACTGTAGCCTATATACACAATATCTCCTATTAACTAGTTCATACAGTCACTGGCATACATGCACACACATTATTTCTCTTTCACAAACATAATCACAAACATAACACCTGCTCAAGGGGATCAAGGCAAACACCCTGTAATGATCTCAATGCAGGCTGTGGAAGGAGATGATATTGCAGGGTAACTGGGGCTGTGCATACATTAGTGCATAATTAACTGGCTGTACTGTGATAGCATGGACTTGGCTTCCTCCAGACAACTGGGCTCACCTTTAAACTGCACCATGTCACAAAATTTCTTCAAGAAATCCACTCTGCTACTATTGTGCCATCTGTCTGCATTCAGATATACCCTGGCTTGTGTGGCTTTTCATCAGCATAAAGACTACTCAGCTGTTGTAGTATTGCTATAGCATACTATGAGAATCGTATAGTATCCTATAGAAAGTTTGTAGTATTACTATAGTATTTCTGTTATTCTATAACATTCTGCTATTTTAGTAGCTAGAGTAACCCTATACTTCAATAGTAATCATATGTATCTAGATCTTTATAGTATTGTGTATATTTTAAATATTTAATATAATAGTAACTATAGTATATTATATGGTGTTTCTCTTTTGATCACACTATTAAACTCCTATTGAAATACTATAATGATGTTACACTAAATGTACAGCAAGACATTTACAGAGTAACTTTTCCTTTTTTTTGTAAGGGAAGTCTCACCTACATAAGGACGTCACAGTTGGGGTGCTGAGAAAAGGTCTGTCTATTTAATGACATCATACTAAATGGTGTGGTGTGTTTTGTATTATTTGATGGCCAAGATAACTTAAATCTACAACCAAACACAACAATTTGAGAACATTTACACTTCAGCAGACAGCAAACTTAAACACCGACATACTGTACGTCAAAGCAGCCACAGCAACTACACAGTCAACAACAGGAACTAGTGCATGAGAACTGCAGGGAGATGGAGAGGGAGAGGATGAGAGAGGGGTGTAACCCACAACCAGCTCATCATAATTCACAATAATGCAGCTCAGTGAGGATACAGACGTTTCATAGAGGAGACAAGCATATATAACGCAGATCTATCTGTCTGTCTGTCACTGTTAACAATGACTCCAGTCTGCAGTGTAGTTCAGACACTTCACTTATCAACTACAGAACTGTAGTCAAAGTAAGTTTTTATCTAACGTCCACACTTTTGTCCATACTTGCAGGCATGTGGTGCACTCCCAGGGGCTTTAGCAGGGGGCGCGCCCCTTTGTGTGAAGAAATGTTGTAAAGTGCCGTCCAAGGTGGCCGTTTGTGCCAACAATGTGATTAAGTGCCCTCTGGGTACCCTTCCAGTGGAAAAATGTGACGTAGTGCCCTCTAGGGTGCCTCAACGTTTGAGAAAATGTGATGCAGTGCACTAATGGGCACCCCTCCAATGGAAAATTGTCATGCAGTGCTGTCTAGACTGCCCTTTTGTGTGAGGAAATGTGGCAAAGTGCCCTCCAAGGTTCCCCTATGTGATGAAGGGCCCTCTGCAGGGACAGATTACCGCATTGGCCTACCAGGCATGTGCACAGGGCCCAAAATCTAAAAAGGGCCCATAGAACTTTGTGATTAACTATTGCCGAAGACTATTTTCTGGGTGTGCTCGAGAATACAGATTGTCTAGCTTTCAATGATGCTTGATTAATGAATTTCTGATGAATGCGCTGGTCATTCAGTTTCTGTGCCCTGTTGCCCCACCATGTGAAGCTGGTGGCCTTTTTGTTTTTTTGCCCCTTGCCTGAGTCCAACACTCTGTTTCTCTCTCTCTCTCTCTCTCTCTCTCTCTCTCTTTTTTATTATCAATTGTTGGTTTTTATAATGCCTGGTTTTAGGGGTGCTGAGGGGGTAGCACCCCTTCTTTTCGTGTCCATGTCTCTACACATTGAGTAAAATGAGTAGGGCTAGTGTATTTTAAAAGCATGTCAGTCTAGGCCCTTTAGAGGGCTATTGAAATGGGTGAAACATAGCTAAGTCCGCCACTGTGTATGTCTATGTCCGAGTGCTGACGCCTGAAGATGTTTAATTAAAGACTCTAGAGATGAGTCACCACCTAAAATCAGTGTCAGTGATACCAATCCTGCCGGGACTGAGAGAGAGAGAGAGAGAGAGAGAGAGAGAGAGAGAGAGAGAGAGAGAGAGAGAGAGAGAGAGAGAGAGAGAGAGAGAGAGAGAGAGA
>NC_060157.1:16645697-16652902 GCF_021292245.1 Micropterus dolomieu | reverse complement strand
GTCGTCCCAAACGTCTTCCATTTGAGGATTATGGAGGCCACTGTGCTCTTAGGAACCTTAATTGCAGCAGAAATTTTTTTGTAACCTTGGCCAGATCTGTGCCTTGCCACAATTCTGTCTCTGAGCTCTTCAGGCAGTTCCTTTGACCTCATGATTCTCATTTGCTCTGACATGCACTGTGAGCTGTAAGGTCTTATATAGACAGGTGTGTGGCTTTCCTAATCAAGTCCAATCAGTATAATCAAACACAGCTGGACTCAAATGAAGGTGTAGAACCATCTCAAGGATGATCAGAAGAAATAGACAGCACCTGAGTTAAATATGAGTGTCATGGCAAAGGGTCTGAATACTTATGACCATGTGATATTTCAGTTTTTCTTTTTTAATAAATTTGCAAAAATTTCTACATTTCTGTTTTTTTCTGTCAAGATGGGGTGCTGAGTGTACATTACTGAGAAATAAAATGAACTTTTTTGATTTTTGGAAAATGGCTGCAATGAAACAAAGAGTGAAAAATTTAAAGGGGTCTGAATATTTTCCGTACCCACTGTAAATGTGAGTGTGATGTGAACATCAAGAGATGCCCAGTCTTGTATTGTGTGTCTTGCGTGTGTCTGTTGTTCATTCCAAGAAAAAACTGTAGCTTGATTAGTATCCACAGCTGAGCCCAAAGTGATGGGACTATGTTAAACATTGAGAATTCAGGGAGTGGGAGTAATCTTGAATGACACGCGCACACACACACACACACACACACAAGACACACACACACACACACACACACACACACACACACACACACACACACACACACATACACACACATATTTTGAATAAATCACACTGAATTAAAGAGAGCTAGAATTAAGTATCTTCACAAAATGCTAGTAAACATCTAAACATTATTTTTTCCCATTTTACCCATCCCAGCTCCATGTGTCTGTCTGGAGCAGATTTGTGGTCTACGTGCAATCTCCGCGAGGCATAACAAGATGTAAGCTGCTGATGCTGACATGGGTGTGTCTGCAGGCTCCAGGCCAAGTCCCAGTGCACAGCAGCTGGGACCAAAATCCTCCCTTGGCCTTTTGACAAGACACACACACACACACACACACACACAGCGACAACAGCACGAGTAAAGTATAGCCAAAATCACTTCCTAAATAAAAAACATCCTGTAGAGCATCTAAAAACAGCACATAGCAGGTCTACTTTAGACATTGACAAAATTAGAGGTAATTATATGTGCTAACCAACAGGTACAGACTCAAGAAATGAAAAGATTAAGAAGATTTAGGGCTGTTTTATTGTGGTCTATGTGCTACTCACTTAAAAAAAGTCCCCTGTATACCTGGCCTGGTGCAGAGCTCAGGGGTTTCTCCAAAATACGGCATTAACTATATTTCAGATCTACAGTACCTTCTTCTCAATCATTACTAAGTAGAAGTTAACATAAACATCTAAAAGTGGATGGCATCAGACACATAGCCTACTGCCTTCCATTCTGGTTTCAGAAAAATGCAAAAATCATAGGCAAAAATACACATTATGTCTGAGGTACAAATCCATTTACTGTATGTAAGTTACATTGCTTTTTCTAAATTTGGATGAACAATGATCGCTGCTAGTTGGTGTGGTTGGGTAAAAGAAAGACAAGTCACTCTATTCAAATCGTGTTGCTTTGACATCCTCAATTACTGGCACAGAGGTTGACTAAAAGTTAGACGTGCTAGCATGGGTCTGTCTGTACTCAGGTAGAAACTGTTACACACCCAAAGCACCTGTGCAGAAAGATAGCCAGAAACCAGCCATTATCAAAGCAACTCAGTTTCAGTTCAAGGGGTCACATATGGAAGCTTGGTCAAGAGTCATTTTTCAACGCTACAAGTTGGCCTAGTATAAATAACTCCAAAAATCTGTGTAGGAACATATGTGTATATCAATGCATAGTTGTGTGTAAACAGTATATGCTACAAGACTGTCTTCATGATTGAGGCAGAATCAAAATAATTAACACTAAAAAAACTTCTATACAACTTCCATAACATTATATATTGATGACTAAATAAGCAACAATCAAAATCTACAAAACATCTTTAGTTATTACTTACACAATACAGAGTAAAACCCTCAAAAACTCTTCTTGAGTGTGTGGGTGTGGTTTGATCAAATTTGATTGACAGTGACCAAACAACTGAACAACTGTCATTCATGGAACTACGTGACATCACCTTTTTGCAATTTAGCCCTGCCTACTTAAAAACAGTTAGAAGAGCACATAGAAAAAGGAAATACAAAATCTATTAATGTGAAATCACCAAAATCATTCTTCCTTTGATAGAAAACCTTCTGTCATGTAAGATCCCTTAACTTATTTATAATAAGCTGGTTGAGAAAATATGTTTCAGGACCTTTAAGAACTAGTTTTGTCATTGTGAGAAATCTGCCTATGGATATATTGATTCTCATTATTCCTGAAACAAGAGAAACAGTTAGGGAACAAGTGTTATTATCCCTCCCCATTGCGAGAAGAAGATTATTTGCTCACAAAGCACAGCCAAAAGGTTAAATATTATTATTTAATTTGACCTCAAAAGCAATGAAACAGACTCTAACACACTCTCATCCCTCCCATCGTCTACCCATCCCACCCTTGCATTCCTCCTCCACAGTGGAGATTAAGTCCGTCTCATTTACAGGAATATTATGTTATTTTTTCAGAAGCCTTTTTTTGTCATCCAGATCCAGACGAGGGAAATATGGCCATCTGGTCTGACTCTCTATTACATATCACTAATCTCAGGTGGCATACAAACAAGTAGGCCTAATGCACGTGCACAACATCCGGACAAACACACACACACACACACACACACACACACACACACACAGATACCAAAATACACCATGCATATTAAATAAATCTGCTTATAAAACAACCATATGACACATACTGTACAGACTTCTTTTCTCCCTTTCAGTGACAGCTTACTCGCTTGAATAACATTGACAGACTCATAGCAACAAGTCTACTGATGTATGTAAACCAGCTTATGAAAATGTAACCGGAATAAGAAGACAAAAGGGTAAATTATCAATTTCGGTTGACAAAGTAGTTAGCAAAAATAGAGGATATATTAGAAAATCATTATTTTTTATACACCCTTACTGTTAAAAGACACTTTCCAACAGGTCTCGCCACCAAGAAAAACAATTTTCCCATATAAATATTTCTTATTCCTTAAACAAACTTTTTGCTACACCTACTGTGCTGTACAGTTGTTAATGGATAACAAAATGGAACATGTGTGCGTTGGAGGATGGAGGGCCAGTGGAGTTTTGAGGGGTCCTGGGGAAAATGAGGGAGTGAATCCAACAGTAAATGCATTGCATAAAATCTTAAAACAATGATTCCAGTGTGGGAAAATATATTCCAGTGTTTTTGACATGCACAGAAGCAACATGGCCAATTGATTAAAGAGCAGAATTACCCTCTGCAGTGGCACATAATCTCATCTGGCCAGGGCCAGGAAGTAATAAGTGGCACTTGTCACCCCAGGACTTCATACATTTCAAAGTTAAGCATCTACCTTTTTCTTTAAACCATTTATTTGTGACAGCTGTATCAACCACTTTGGAGATCAAGTTTTTACACACACACAAGAAACCCTCATTAAACCCTATGTATTGCTGTTTGAAGTCATGATGCCAGGCCTGTTTCCAGTCTAAGCAAAATCAAGGGGAGGTGCTGGCTTTTGTCAGTCTTGAGGAAAGCCAGAACCATCTTTGAAGACATCTGAGATGGAAAAGAAGGAAACTACTGCAACATCACAGGGTGCTTTAAAGAAAGTCCAGAAATAAGTTAGGTAGCTACTAAGTACAAGTTGTATTTTGGCACTGATGGAGATAAGAAATGCCCTATTGAGAAAAACTGTTCCAGCAATTCCCACTTTATTCAAACTTCAATTAGTAAGTGGAAATTTGTCCAGGTTTGTAGAAGGATTTGCCTTGATCTCAGGAATAAGCCATAGCTCTCTTCTGTTTGCCTAAATGTTAACTTTTCCTTTCAACCATTTATTTTTAGAAACACCAGTTTATTAAGGAGGTAAGTAAAAACAACTGTGATTTCTCATGCAGTTTGACTGTGCATAAACTGGTTGAATTAAGCTGTGAAATTGTAACAGACTGAGGAGAGGTGAGGAAATTGGCCTACCTCCAGTGTGGTCACGATCCGACAAACTTCTGCGCGTTCTTGGTGAAAGTTTGGTGCTCCGGGCAGTGCCGGAGGCATTGTTAGTGCACACTGCATCGACTGACCGCAGAGCGCGTGCTGTCACCTCCGGGTTGACCACACAGACAACAGGCGCGGTGGAGGTGCCCCGGCCAATCACCCTGGGGCCAGATGTGACAGTGATATAACAACACCATGATTACGTTTAATTTGGCCAATTCCCCGCTTGCAAAATCCCTGTTTTTCTTCTTCCAACCAAAGCTGAGTCGCTGCATCTCGAGGGGAGGAGAGAGAGAGAGAGAGAGAGAGAGAGAGAGAGAGAGAGAGAGAGGGGAGATTAAAAAGGGTTTGTTTCCTAACCTCTATTAGGCATAACCTTATGCTCTCTTAGCCATCACCAGTCATGATAACTTCCTCTTCTTTTCATCTCAATCACAGAGAGCGTAGTATTTTTGTCACAAAAAAAAATGTCTTAAAATTCTATCTTCAGCCTATACTGACATGCCCATATGTACAACAACAGCATTTTCCATTTTGAGCCGAAGGCGGGATGTTAATACAAGGCAGGAAATTTGTACTTATAAAAATAGCTCTACAACGATTTAGCATTGCACTCCTATATGACTGACTCATGCTTGACATTTAAAAAAATATCTAATTGATACTGCAGAACCAGGTACTATATCATTTTTGTTAATCCCACACATTCTTCCTTGTCAAAAGCGGTTGCCTACATTACCCACAATGCAACCCGTCATAGATTCAGGTGCGTTGTGGTCGTACCTGCCAGTGTAGCTTTCAGCTGCTATAGCCTCAGGCAGAATAGAGGTGCAAGCTTCAGAGGTCTGGTAAACTCACTTCTTTCTAACTCCACACATCCAGATATTTTCCATTTTACAACTTGTAGTCTCAAGTCCCAACCGACATCACTTGAAGCATATACAGTAGTACTCCCCTACACCTATAAACTGAAATGGATGTGTAAAATCTCTGGGTATGCCTACTGTAGATACCCATATGATTGGACTGTTGAACTGTACAGAACAAGGATTTTAGATTTTGTGCCCCATCTTTCATCTTTCCAATAATTCAACACATAGGCATGTGAGTGTTATATTAAGATGAAACTGAAAAATGAACTTGAACCTATGATTTAATAATGTCTAGTCCTGAATTCCGTAGGCATTTTACTTTACATTTCCATCCATGTAAGTGTATTGAATTTCAAATGGACAATACAGGTCAAAAGGGTAGCCTACTTCCCATGGTTGAAAAAGATTATTTACTGCATTGCTTACTGCCATCTTGCTCTCCCACTCACTGTTTAAATGGATGTGCACAGATGATTTCCACTGGCCACTGGGCGACCCTTTGACGACCACTTGACCTGCGCGCAGCCTCAGGTTGGGGAGGAGATGCCACTGCCTGGCTGCTGGCTGATCAGTACAGTCACATGCAGAGTGGTGCACAGAATGGATAGGCTGCCCTCTGCAGGCTTCTGGTGGCACTGCACTTTGGCGCACATTCTGTATACGTTGTTCGCTCTACACGCCTTAGTTCGTTTTGGTTGGATTTGATTTTGATTGTGTGAGTGTTTGCATTTATTTGTAAATGTGACCTGTCTAAAGTCAGTTTTGGATTGTCGGGTAAGGATGCACCAATCCCAAGAAAACGTGGGATTGAAACTGGTTGATTGTATAATGTATTGTATTATTTTGGGGAGAGGAATTTACTCTGATGATCTTTTAAAAAATAAAACAGTTCCCATATAGGCATAATGAGTCATCCTGTGTTTACTGGTAACATAGACATATATCTCCAGACTGCAGTGCTTAACCACAGATCAGTTGTGTAACAAATTTAACAGAGTTGTTCAAATCTGAAAATGAAGAGAGCACGTTCCACATTAATTTTCTACTGTTGCCACTGCTCAATAAACATCAAATATCTTTTTTCCGATTTTTTAAATGTATAGTTCAGTCTCAAGTACAGTTAACTTTTAAATCCATATATATTTAACCTGCACTTTTGACATGTTGTCTTCATGCTGTCAATTTTTAAGTCATTTCATTATTTATAGATCAGACATACTCCACAGCATGTATCTTGCTTTCATCTTAGGCTACTCTGCTACACACGTCTTGATAATGCTGATTGTTGTTTCCACCACATCAATCCGTATTCATGAATAGCCTGTCTTCTTCCAGGAAGCCTAGGCTGCATCTTCTCTCACTCCCTCACTCACTCACACTTATGTGTTTTTCAGACAATACTTCTCTCAAAGCTGTTACTGCGAAAAACTGTTTTTCTCTGCTCTGTTTTCCTATTAGAGTCACAACAATAGGCCAAAGACAAAAGGAACAAGGGTGAAGAGATGGGATAGTGGGAAGATGTTATACAAGTCTCTTAAATTTGGTTTGCTGTCTTTGGTGCTTTATGTCAGCTGGGTTTGCTTTTGGATACTATTATTAATTATTATCAGGAGAATACAAAAGCCCACTTGTTCATCATATTTTCTCTTAAACCAGTACCTACTGATAGCTCTATAGAGCTTCTTCCTTGAGCGGTGGGGTGTCAGGTCTCCTCTTCCCTGCTTGGTGCGCAAGTGCTGAGCGATGAAGCAGGTGTAAGGTGAAAAGTCTGGGTTACTCTCCAGCCATATCACAGTTTTCTTACTGATTTGTGACCCATTGAAGGATACTATAGTGTCAAAAAAGAGCAGTATTCTTCTTTACTGTGTGAAGGGACAGTAAATGAACCCTTGAGTTTGAGATACAATTACTGAAGCTAAGTAACCATCGACTGCTAATGCTCCCCAATCATCACGTATTATGTAATTCACTTCTGATGCATACTTGATCGATAGTCCAAGAGGTATGAGGAACAAAAATAAAGAGCTGATAAGTGTGTGTGTGTGTGTGTGTGTGTGTGTGTGTGTGTGTGTGTGTGTGTGTGTGTGTGTGTGTGTGTGTGT
>NC_060157.1:16575305-16645597 GCF_021292245.1 Micropterus dolomieu | reverse complement strand
GCGACGTGCATGCAGTTGTCAGCAGCACGGCATGCACACAAAACTCTGCACGAGACCTGTGAATGACAGGCGAGAGAGAGAGAGAGAGAGAGAGAGAGAGAGAGAGAGAGAGAGAGAGAGAGAGAGAGGGGAGATTAAAAAGGGTTTGTTTCCTAACCTCTAT
This sequence comes from Micropterus dolomieu, assembly GCF_021292245.1. Lineage (NCBI taxonomy): Eukaryota > Metazoa > Chordata > Actinopteri > Centrarchiformes > Centrarchidae > Micropterus > Micropterus dolomieu. The sequence continues at coordinate 16,645,434 of NC_060157.1, read as the reverse complement.
TAGGCATAACCTTATGCTCTCTTAGCCATCACCAGTCATGATAACTTCCTCTTCTTTTCATCTCAATCACAGAGAGCGTAGTATTTTTGTCACAAAAAAAAATGTCTTAAAATTCTATCTTCAGCCTATACTGACATGCCCATATGTACAACAACAGCATTTTCCATTTTGAGCCGAAGGCGGGATGTTAATACAAGGCAGGAAATTTGTACTTATAAAAATAGCTCTACAACGATTTAGCATTGCACTCCTATATGACTGACTCATGCTTGACATTTAAAAAAATATCTAATTGATACTGCAGAACCAGGTACTATATCATTTTTGTTAATCCCACACATTCTTCCTTGTCAAAAGCGGTTGCCTACATTACCCACAATGCAACCCGTCATAGATTCAGGTGCGTTGTGGTCGTACCTGCCAGTGTAGCTTTCAGCTGCTATAGCCTCAGGCAGAATAGAGGTGCAAGCTTCAGAGGTCTGGTAAACTCACTTCTTTCTAACTCCACACATCCAGATATTTTCCATTTTACAACTTGTAGTCTCAAGTCCCAACCGACATCACTTGAAGCATATACAGTAGTACTCCCCTACACCTATAAACTGAAATGGATGTGTAAAATCTCTGGGTATGCCTACTGTAGATACCCATATGATTGGACTGTTGAACTGTACAGAACAAGGATTTTAGATTTTGTGCCCCATCTTTCATCTTTCCAATAATTCAACACATAGGCATGTGAGTGTTATATTAAGATGAAACTGAAAAATGAACTTGAACCTATGATTTAATAATGTCTAGTCCTGAATTCCGTAGGCATTTTACTTTACATTTCCATCCATGTAAGTGTATTGAATTTCAAATGGACAATACAGGTCAAAAGGGTAGCCTACTTCCCATGGTTGAAAAAGATTATTTACTGCATTGCTTACTGCCATCTTGCTCTCCCACTCACTGTTTAAATGGATGTGCACAGATGATTTCCACTGGCCACTGGGCGACCCTTTGACGACCACTTGACCTGCGCGCAGCCTCAGGTTGGGGAGGAGATGCCACTGCCTGGCTGCTGGCTGATCAGTACAGTCACATGCAGAGTGGTGCACAGAATGGATAGGCTGCCCTCTGCAGGCTTCTGGTGGCACTGCACTTTGGCGCACATTCTGTATACGTTGTTCGCTCTACACGCCTTAGTTCGTTTTGGTTGGATTTGATTTTGATTGTGTGAGTGTTTGCATTTATTTGTAAATGTGACCTGTCTAAAGTCAGTTTTGGATTGTCGGGTAAGGATGCACCAATCCCAAGAAAACGTGGGATTGAAACTGGTTGATTGTATAATGTATTGTATTATTTTGGGGAGAGGAATTTACTCTGATGATCTTTTAAAAAATAAAACAGTTCCCATATAGGCATAATGAGTCATCCTGTGTTTACTGGTAACATAGACATATATCTCCAGACTGCAGTGCTTAACCACAGATCAGTTGTGTAACAAATTTAACAGAGTTGTTCAAATCTGAAAATGAAGAGAGCACGTTCCACATTAATTTTCTACTGTTGCCACTGCTCAATAAACATCAAATATCTTTTTTCCGATTTTTTAAATGTATAGTTCAGTCTCAAGTACAGTTAACTTTTAAATCCATATATATTTAACCTGCACTTTTGACATGTTGTCTTCATGCTGTCAATTTTTAAGTCATTTCATTATTTATAGATCAGACATACTCCACAGCATGTATCTTGCTTTCATCTTAGGCTACTCTGCTACACACGTCTTGATAATGCTGATTGTTGTTTCCACCACATCAATCCGTATTCATGAATAGCCTGTCTTCTTCCAGGAAGCCTAGGCTGCATCTTCTCTCACTCCCTCACTCACTCACACTTATGTGTTTTTCAGACAATACTTCTCTCAAAGCTGTTACTGCGAAAAACTGTTTTTCTCTGCTCTGTTTTCCTATTAGAGTCACAACAATAGGCCAAAGACAAAAGGAACAAGGGTGAAGAGATGGGATAGTGGGAAGATGTTATACAAGTCTCTTAAATTTGGTTTGCTGTCTTTGGTGCTTTATGTCAGCTGGGTTTGCTTTTGGATACTATTATTAATTATTATCAGGAGAATACAAAAGCCCACTTGTTCATCATATTTTCTCTTAAACCAGTACCTACTGATAGCTCTATAGAGCTTCTTCCTTGAGCGGTGGGGTGTCAGGTCTCCTCTTCCCTGCTTGGTGCGCAAGTGCTGAGCGATGAAGCAGGTGTAAGGTGAAAAGTCTGGGTTACTCTCCAGCCATATCACAGTTTTCTTACTGATTTGTGACCCATTGAAGGATACTATAGTGTCAAAAAAGAGCAGTATTCTTCTTTACTGTGTGAAGGGACAGTAAATGAACCCTTGAGTTTGAGATACAATTACTGAAGCTAAGTAACCATCGACTGCTAATGCTCCCCAATCATCACGTATTATGTAATTCACTTCTGATGCATACTTGATCGATAGTCCAAGAGGTATGAGGAACAAAAATAAAGAGCTGATAAGTGTGTGTGTGTGTGTGTGTGTGTGTGTGTGTGTGTGTGTGTGTGTGTGTGTGTGTGTGTGTGTGTGTGTGTCTAGTGGGCCTGTGTGACCACATCTGCAAATCTGTGTTAAGGTCAGGTTGAAAATAATTCATACAATAAAACAAACATGACACCTGGAGAAAGACAGACAATACCAAAAGGGACCAGAGAAAGCAAAACGGAGACCAGGAGGAAAAGAAGAACATGATTTTTGAGTTTATGAATTATTTATGAGTCGGATATTTTAAGCACCCCATATCATGTCTGTGAGCAATGGGTGGGTGGAGGTACAGAGTGGAGGAGAGGAAGAGGAAGGGGTATCATTTGCCTGTTTCCTCACTGTGGTGACTATTATTGTACCCCCCCCAACACACACACACACACACACACACACACACACAGCCTTACCTCTCCACATGGACTGAGACAAAGAACTATAAAGGAACTCTTGATGCTCATGAACACATTTTAACATCAGAGGAGAATACCTCTCTATCCTTTTGTGAAGGGTTAACCTTATAGGCAAATAGGAAGTGAGATTTGTTTGGTAGTGGAATGTCCAGGGTGTTAATGGTTTTTGACAGTCCTAATGTCTATAGCATAGGGGCTGACTTCTTTTTACTGTAATAAACAAAACTGAAATCACTGTCACTCATTTTCTTTGTTTGTTTCTTATTTTTTATTTATCTTTTTTTTATTTATGAACAAAATATCATGGAATTATATTATTTTTTAGATATTCCTCTCAGAAAGATAAGGCGTGATTTCTCTGTTATGTAAGATGCAATATTTTTTTGTTTGAGGGCTATTTTATACATGTTTGTGACAGACCACAGTCACTACAGTTGAGTATGCGCTGAGACTGCCATAGCAATGAGCCTGGCTCTTTGGCATTGCGGTCAAGTTGCATGTTTGGTACCCTGTAGACATGGGTTCAAATCAGGGTGGGGTTACATCCATGTCTACTCATCCAACAGAAATCCACATGTAGCTGACTGATGAAGGCATCTGTTCTTAGGTTTAAATGTCTCTAAACCAGTGTTAAGTTAAAAAAATCAAGTCATTCATGAAAACAGCCGGGTTAGCATTTCTTCACTGTTCATAAGTAATGCCTCCTTCTCCATATATGTCATGTTTGAATCTATTTATAAATAATCTGTAACTGGACTGACTGCAAGTCAACTGCAGAAATAAAAATTTAGTAAAGGATTTATGTATATTATATAATATGAGAGCAGGTTACTCATTTTGAATAGCAGATATCACCTTGTTAAACACAGCTCTTAAAATCAGCTCACTGTTCACAGTTATTAGAAACTATTAATGCATCTTATTGGCTAAAACAATATTGAAGACCCTTGCAGTGCTGTGTTGGGTTGTAAGTAAAGATATATAATGGAGTGCAACCTACACAATGTAGGCCAAATCCATAAATCAATTCTGCTCATTAAACATACTGATAGGCTGAAGCTCCCCAGTGGCGTTCTTTTTATACACTGCAACAAGTCTTCTTTGAAAAATAATCTTCATTTAACTTTTTCCCTCCGTGTTCAAGAACAAGAACTACTGATCCAACAAAAAATGTTGGTCGTACACACTTATAACGGCTATAAACTACGAAAAACAAACAGTCCTCAGGCTGTTTACCTTCTTACAAGGAAGTAGTCCCTATAAACAGAAAGTATGTGCTGTATGTGCTAGAGGAGGCTAATATAGGGGGCTTCCACTGTTCCACAGTAGTGATGAAAAGAGGGCCTTTCCTCCTCCACACACACACACACACACACAAATGTACAGATGTGCAGACAGTACCTACACAGGTTTCCCCTATGGAACCTGGTGTGTTATAAAGAAAGTTCAGGTTGACAGGCAATTAACTGCGCTGTGTATTAGGTTACAAATCAGCTGCAAGGTGCAAATGTTCACGCAGTGTGAGGCATTATTCGCTCTGTCCATTAGATATCGCCTCATGCAACATAAAAACACAAGTGCCTTTGTGTTTATTAAAATGACAGGCCTTAGGAGAGAAATGGCCGGTAAATCCTCTTAGTTTAATATGTTAATTTTATTATTTTCTTGTGGCCACTTTAAATCATTTGATAAACGCTGCCTACAAAATAAAAGTGTTAAGTCAGGACAAGAGCAATAAAAAACCTCCACATAAAATGTCTATAAAAAGTATTCACCTCCCTTGGATGTTTCACCCTTTTGTTTCTTTTATACATGAAATCATGGTCAATATAATTTGGATTTTTTGACAAAAAATTGCAATAAAACAACCCCTCTTTAATATCAAAGTGAAAACTTTGTCAATTAATTAAAAATATATAAGGTAAAGAAGATGATTGCATAAATATTCAACTCTTCAGGTCAGTTAGTAGATGCACCTTTGCCTGCAATTACAGCACTGAGTATGGATATGTTTCAATCAGGCTGGCACATCTGGACACTGCAATTTTTCTCCGTTGTTCCTTGCAAAACAGCTTAAGCTCTGTCCGGTTGCTCGGGGATGGGGCGCAAACAGCTCTTTTCAAGTCTAGCCACAAATTCTCGATTGGATTGAAATCTGGGCTTTGACTTGGCCACTCCAGAACATTCACCTTGTTGTCTTTAAACCATTTCTGTGTATCTTTTACTGTATGCTTGGGGTCGATGTCTTGCTGGAAAAAACTACAACTTGGGAGAACCAAGTTGTAGTTCTCTTGCATAATGAATCAGCTTATCCTCCAGGATTTGGCAATATTTTTCTGCATTCATGTTCCCTTCTACCTTCACAAGGATTCTAGGGCCTGCTGTTGCAAAGCATCCCCAGAGATGCCACCACCATGCTTCACAGTGGAGATGGTGTGTTTGTGGTGATGTGCAGTGTTTGGTGTTCGCCAAAAAGCTAAATTTTTTCCAAAATTCCAGGGGAGATGTCATATGAGCTTTTTTCAACAGTGGCTTTCTCTTTGCCACTCTCCCATACAGCTTCGACTGGTGAAGAACCCAGGCAACAGCTGTTGAATTTACGGTCCCTCCCATCTGAGCCATTGAAGCTTTTAACTCCTTCAGAGTGGTCGCAGGTGTCTCGGTGGCCTCCCTCACCAGTCTTCTTCTTGCCCAGTCACTCGAGGACGGACAGCTCTAGGCAGATTTAAACAAGTGCCATACTCCATCCATTTCTGAATGATGGATTTAACTGAAATCCGTGGGATGTCCAGTGAGTTGGAAATGTTTTTGTATCCATCTCCTGACTTGTAATTTTCACTGGACCTCCCAGACACAGGTGTTTTTTTATACTACAATCACTTGACACACATCAGCTGAACTCAGGTGATCTCCATTTCACTAATTGTGACACTGCTGGCATCAACTAGCTGGACTTCTATTGAATTAGGTCAGTCACTCTAAAGGTGTGAATATTTATGCAATTGTCTTCTTTACCATATATATTTTTAATTAATTGACATTAGTTTGTAAAAATCCATTTTCACTTTGATATTGAAGAGGTTTTTTTTTTGCAAATTCTTGTTAAAAAAGCCAAATTATATTGACCATGATTTCATAGTTGGAATATTGGCTCTCTGACTGGCTTAAAGAGAACTGGAGCTCCTACACAGCTAATCAAACAGCAAACAGTCCATCAATACCCATCAGCTATCTGAAAGGCTGCCTGGCTACTGTCCTTAGCTGACATACCGGAACCCAGCCAACTGAGACGGCCAGAGGGAGCATTATACTCCTGCTAATATATGTCTGGGAGGAGAACCAGATCACCCACTGTGCATTACCTTGGTGCTTAGCGCTGCTGGAGAGGCAGAGATGGAGAGAGATGAACACAAGAGAAAATGTGTGGGAAATGAAATATGAGAGGGGCAAATAACAGAGAGGGGAAGCGGTAACAAACTCAAGCAGCAGCGATGAGAGCAGAAGGGAAAGACAATGAGAGGAGAGACAAACATTTCCAGCACCTAGGGGAAGTGTTAGACTCAACGAAATGGCACTGGTACAGCAAATGTTTGTACTTCTCCCACTCTATGTTGAACCAGGAGTCAAGGGCATTTTGCACTCCTCTCTCATCTTCCTCACTCTCTCCGTCTCACTTTCACCCTTGCTGGTTTTATAAATAGGCCACTTCGCTTTCTCAATAAACCATAGAGAGCACAAGATTCACTTGAGGAGAGAAGCGGGACACAAAACCAGTGAGGAGGTCAAGGTCGACAGTCGATTCAAACATACCTTCTCTAATGGACATGAGAGCGGCCGCTCCCCTTTTATCAATTTACATTGTATATGGAACTTTTATATTGTCTTTCCCATGGCTTTATTCGTTTCTGAGAGCACCAACAGAGAAATGGACGTGTTACAAACTATATGCATGAGTGACTTTGCCATGTTTTAACAGAGGACTTACAGTGAGTTCTTGAATTTCACCCATTTCATATAAGAATCCAATGGTCTTTTTGCCTTCATATTGCATCACATGAGAAAGACACAACAGTAGCATGAGGTTATCATGAAGATGCTGTTATTGATATTATCATCAAAACCACTCTTATTCATATTAGTTTTATTTTTACAATTATTTTAATCTATAGATATTATCTTTTAATCTGTTTATATTCAGTAACTGTGAAGTGCATGGCAAGCGTCCACGTCCTCGTTCAGCGTCCATTCCTTTGTGTGCAACAATTGGACAATTTGCTTCTTGGTTCAGTCTTTTTCATTACATTGGTAGAAAAAACATACACTTTATACAGACAGTACTGAGTGCAGACCACCATGAGTAGAGGCTGCACTACAGTGAAGAAGCTGAAGAATAATCTCATATGCACACATTTGGGACTAGTTGATGAAGTTAGAGGAAGCCGAGTAAGTGGAGGTGGTTGTCTGGGGGTAAATTTTTATTAAGACAGTAGAGATTCAGAATCAATTTGACCAAGGTGTGCATGTGTATTTCAGTTAAACCTCAGCCCCTACACTGTAGGGCTCAAAGGTGAGCCAGTAATAACATTTAAATAGAAAAACATAGTGAAAAAAAACTAACGACAGTTCAATTATAAAGTGTCTAATGACACAAATAAGTTATGTTCTCATAGAAATTATACTTCCTTTTTGATATCTTAGTCATCTTCCATCCTTAGTCCCTGGATTAAACCTAAGAGATAATTCACCTACTATACAACTTTAGTTTCTTGGATTAATTCAGCAAGCATACACTTTGATTCCCTGCTACACAGGAATCTGTACATGGCAGAAGCTCGTTTCAAAGCAGAAGCTTTAGGCATCATTTAAGACATCATTGAAAGCAGCTGTAACTCTTACATACATACATTGTTTACATGGCTACGTGTGTTCACCACCAGCAGTGGGTTTAAGTCCATTCACTTTGTGGCCTTCACATTTGGTAGAACAACAGGTGTCTGTCCTGACAGCAGATGGAAACACAGAGGTGTATGTTCACAGGCAGTGTGTGTACAAGCCTGTGTACACCAGCTGTATGTGTTCAAATGTCCGGCGTGTGTCACTTGTCCTCTCGTCTGTGTTTTGGAGTACAGCAAAGACATGTTTTCCTTGGTTGAGATGATCCTGATGTGGCGTCCTGTTGGTTTTTCCAAGAGGGTGTTTTTGTCTTCACAGAGTGTCACTTCAGTGGTGTCCTTGGTAAGAGGGGAAAAGACAGCAGTACAGACGAAGCTTTCAAGCCACTTAACGTCCCACAGGTGTTCCAGTACACAAGAAAAGTTTAGAAAAATACAAGTACACGAAGCAAAAGAGTGTGTAGGCAGTGTTTATCTTACTTTCTTGGTCATATTGCTCTTCCTAACTTACATTCCAAGTAACAGGCCCTGGCTGACAATGCAGCTCATCTCATTTGTCAACACATGCTTGTGGATCTCATCTCTACTGTCTGTAGCACGACATTCCTTTTTGAGTTTTCTTTGTTTAATGTACTCTATGCATGTGTTGAATATATACACAGGCTATAAACAGAGTGCTAGGATGGAATATAATATACAGAACACTGTACTGTAGCTGCTCTGGCCTGGGGTCAAGAAGAGCAATGCTTTAGATAACTGCTACCACATTGTTTCTAAAAGCTATACACTCAGCTTGTGTGTCTCTAAAAGCTCTCTTTTCTCTCACAATCTCTTTGTCTCTCTCATTCTCTCTCACACACAGACACACATGCACAGACACCACGGCACACAGAATGATGGACCTATATATCAGGGATATAGAAGGGCACTCAGACAGTCCCTTGGAGCATTATGATACACTTCGCTGAGCAAAAGTCTGGCTGACTGTTTGGCTCTCTGTGCATCCACTGGGCTGGCAGCAGATAGTAGCTGTTGTGCTGGGTTGTGACTGTAACTGTCTATAAAGACTTTAAGCTGAAAGGAGCGGGACAGTAGTTACCATCTGAACTGTGTATCATAGGTTTAGCTATCCCTGTTCTGAAGGCAGCATTGCTTTGGACTCTCATCTTTTGCTGTTTTTTTTCTAAACCTCTCAAACCTTCCGTGTTTCCTCTCATGTTTAGGCTGTTGTTACTTTCTCAAGCCTCCTTACATTAGCGACATTAAACAAATGTTCTCATGGACACACAACCCTCTCTGGGTAAATACTTCACATAGATTGTGCCTTAACAGTATTTCAGATATAGCAATGGCCAGAAGATGTACATACATAGCATGAAACATACTTTCAAAACAAGACCCTTGTAGTTTAATGCACATAGCGCTAATACCTCTGGAGATATTGGAATATATTAATGTCAGTTTGCTTTTTAAGTATTATTCTTATTAATTCATGCCACAATGAATACTTCAAGGACATGCAGCACTACAATAGCAGAATGGTATCTGTTTGATAAGAAGCTGATGAAGGACAGATAGTATAAGTCCTGCATTATAGTGGGCAAAATACACAAATGGAATGACAAATGTTCAAACTGCATGAGTACCAAAAAAGAAAAACTAAAACTAAATACTGAGACAAAATTAATTACCCAAGATACAAATGCCAGGTCATGGCACATTCGTTTTCGGTGACCTGATAATTGAGGCAGCCACACTTATTAAATTAAATCTAACAATGAAATAATTGAAAAATATTTTTGTTGTTTTTAACTTGTTCCAGAGGCAGGCAAACGTTTTCTGTATGGTTTAAGGAGAGAAATACATATGAAAGGGGGCATGGTAGGCAAAGATTACCTATCAGCTTGATTTGGTAGATGATAAATCAATTTTATCTGCATGAGCTCCTGTGTATCACAAAGCAAGTTTACAGCTGACCTAAACGCTGACTTTGCTTCTTAACCATTAATACAGCAAGACTGAATAATACAAAGCTTGCATTTGGGATATGACAATAGATGGACCTTAAGGGGTCAGACTAATTTTAATTGATGACTGAGCTCTTTCTTTGGTAGTGGGTCTTTAGAAAAACTGTCATGTTTAACTTCTTGAGATAAGGCCTTAAAAACATACATTAACTACACATAAAACTTGTTTACCTTGCTGCCACAAACCTTAAACTGTGTTTTAAAGTTTGAGGGATCATTTTCTGCTTAATTCTGCACATTCTGGACATACAATGTACAGTGTCATAGTGAAAAACATCATAGACAAAATTTGCTCCTGACAAAAACAACAAACTAAAAATTCACTTAATCTCATTTTATCTATTTCTACAAACATGGAATGCTATGAAGTCAAGAACAGCAACCTTTGTGCTGGGCAGCTGTGTAAAACTCAACACTTCTCACTGTCTGTTACAGTGGACCTGGGTGGCGGTTATAGAGACACTTGAAGGTGCAGTTAAGAGAATGGATATATAGGCACTCACTCAGAACGCTACAGAACCTTCTTCCCATATTAGGTTTTTTAACCATAAAAATTGTAGGTTATAAACACACATTTGCCATATTACTAAAAAAAACAAAAAATATATATTACAACAAATCAAATAAATAAACAAGACATTCATTGTGTTTAGAGAGACATTTCTGTCCAACTGCTAGCCTGCATTGGCTGGAAACAAAAAAGGCAGTCTCGAGAGAGTGTATATACTGTAAATCCACTTGAGCGTCATCAAGGAAAAATGAGGAAGAAGAAGGTGTTGTGCTATTGTGGTCCACAGCACAGCACTGTCATCTATCTGCTAGTCTCTACAGAGGCCACTCTTTTGTACTAGACAATATCTAGTGTGGGCCCAGGGAGGAATGCTTGTGCACTTAGGCTTTCTCTCTGACAAAGAATGCAACAAATGACCATTTGGCCAAAAGCACATTAGTATCACTCTCTCTCGCTCTCAGTTGCTCAATTCAGTTTTGCCCTAACAGAACAGCTGTGATCTTAGTTTTTCCTCTGAGTCGGGACCTTGGCAGTTAGAGCAGCAGATTAAAGTGGCTCATGAATGCTTATATCGTGGCCTGCTTTAATGTCACACGTTAAATAAAAGTTACGCTGATCAAAATTACTGTTATCGGGCATCTTCTCCTGGCGGCATTTTGAGCAAGAAGGTAGAAACTAGTGTTCCCTTTACACTGTTGATATTGATTATTACTGGTTAGGCTACTAATTGGCTACTGTTGCGAACAGGACAAGTACTGTCACATAAGTAAGACTAACTCCATGCAGACACTGATAACGTCCTAAATAAAATGGGTGGCAGTTCTATGATATATGCCATAGGATGTAAGAGAACATAATGTCCTCTCTGCTGACCTTTACTCCAGGTTAATCTCACTCATCTGCTCTGTACTGTCATACTGGGTGCCATTTTCTGGTCAATACATGGAGTCTTCATCCTCCCGTCACAGTCCCCGTAGACTCCAGCTCAAGTTCACCATCTACAGTAGCTCACATTATACATCTGTACGCATCTTAGTGATATTTACGTAGTTAGTGTTAGCCAGGGTGCAGTTTCCTGTTTTCACGCCCTCTGGTCTTAAGCCCTCAGTGCTGTGGTTATCAGCCTCCTGGATCTCCACATATTCAGATTTACTGAGAGTGGATCCACTGCCACTCCGACCGCTCTTCTTCAGATCGTCAGCGGAGCTAGCTTTAGGCACACTTGGGATGTTAAGATACTGTGCCTGCTCCTCCCCCTCCGTCTCTCTGTGGTAGAAGTAGTTGAAGTTTGACACGATGACTGGAACAGGCAGGGCAATAGTTAGCACACCGGCAATTGCGCAGAGAGACCCCACAATCTTTCCTCCAATGGTTGTTGGAACCATGTCTCCGTAGCCCACGGTGGTCATGGAGACCACAGCCCACCAAAAGGCCTCAGGGATGCTGCTGAACTGGGAATGTGGCTCGTCTGCTTCTGCGAAGTAGACAGCACTGGAGAAGAGGATTACGCCGATAAACAGGAAGAAGATGAGGAGGCCTAGCTCACGCATACTGGCCTTCAGAGTCTGTCCCAAGATCTGGAGCCCCTTGGAGTGACGCGAGAGTTTAAAGATACGAAACACCCTGACAAGACGAATGACACGGAGAATAGCCAAAGACATAGCCTGCTGGCCTGCCTGAGCGTCCTCTGGCCTCTCTGCTAGCTCTGTGCCTAGGGTGATGAAGTAGGGGATGATTGCCACTATATCAATGATGTTCATGATGTTGCCAAAAAATCCAGCTTTACTGGGACAGGCAAAGAACCTCACTAGGAACTCAAATGAGAACCAGATGATGCAGAGAGTCTCCACGATGAAGAAAGGATCTGTGAAATAATCCGAGCCATCATAGGTAGAGGTGGCATTGGACATGGACTGGAATTGAGCATTGTAGATCTCCCCATCATCATTTCGGAAAATTGGCAATGTCTCCAGACAGAAGCTGACAATAGAGATAAGAATCACCATGACAGAGATGATGGCAATGATGCGAGCAGGACCTGAGCTCTCTGGATACTCAAACAGCAGCCATACTTGTCTCTGAAACTCGTTCTCTGGCAGGGGTCGCTCCTCTTCCTTTATGAAACCTTCATCCTCCCTGAAAATTTCCATAGCCTCCTCACCCAATTCATAAAAACGGATTTCTTCAGAAAAAATGTCCAGGGTCACATTAACAGGCCGGCGCAGCCTGCCTCCAGATTGGTAATAATATAGAATAGCATCAAAACTTGGCCGATTCCGGTCAAAAAAGTACTCGTTCCGGAGAGGATCAAAATACCTCATCCTCTTCTTGGGATCCCCCAGCAGCGTCTCTGGAAACTGGGAGAGGGTCTTGAGCTGTGTCTCAAAGCGTAAGCCTGAGATGTTGATGACGACCCTTTCACAGCACTCATGATCCGGCTCTGGGTCGTACTGGTCATGAGGCTGACCTGGATGTGCTGCGGCTTCGTCCGCAGGGTCGCTGGTGGCAACCGTCATGCTGGAAGGAGATGGTACCTGCAGGTTTCAGACAGGGTGGGGCCACCTCGGGCCACGAGGAGATGAAGGCTCCACACGCTTGTGGGCTCGGGTACAGGCAGATCTGCCTGTGAAGAGCTAGAGGATGGGACAGAAAGCAGACTGCAATAATGAATGCCATGATTAGCTCAGTACTTCTTTTAGGTTTATTATTTCATAAATATTTTGAGCATGCATATTCAACAACATTACTGCCATATATTTCTGAACCATTCATTTTGCTAAATGTAAAATCTTTCACAGACTAAAATTGTTAGTAATTCCCAGAAATGCAGGGCAGTTGGTGGTGGAGGGCGAACCATTTGAACGAATTGGCTCCATTGCGTCTTTGAGTATTAGGTTATGAGTTCTCTCTCATATGAGCACACTGCCGGATCAATATGCTAGCCAGTAATACTGTATCAGCTCTCACGGGGTGCAATTACAACCAACAAATCTGATTATATGCTGAGTGCTCCATACAACCTCCAAGATGAATTTCCCCTCTCTGCATGTGTGATGTGACAAACATTCTGTCCCAAAGCTGAGAAAAACTCCATCAAGTCACTGATCAAATGAATAGTTTATCAGTAAATTATGTTTAGGGGTGGTTGTCATAGCCAGTGGTTGACATAGCCGCTCCTATACTGCAGAGCTGTTTGAAAAGTACTATAACATTCAAACTTCAAAGGCCTCTGCACAAAAAATATGTATGAAGATGTAGGCATATAGTAAGCCTAGGTCTATTTCAGGTCAAACGTTTTTACTTTAAATACACAGATATAAATGTGTAATTTGGTAGTAAAAGCAACACTATCTGAATAAAAGCATTAAAGTCCTACCTATTTGCACTGGCTTGTTCACTGTGTGTCCTTTGGTTGTAGGCTACTGCCTAACAGGCCCCGCAGAAGTGTCTGGTCAAAAGTCAGCTCCCACGGTCAAAGCAGCTCCTGCCAGCCATACATCACTCGAAGCTCCGGCTCTGCAGTAACGCAGCAGTGGGAGTGGGAGAGGGGACAAGGCGTGAGGATGCAGGAGTTACCTCCCTCGCCCCAGTGACCAGCAGATACATGTTGTGATACAGCTAAGCTACAGGTTGAAACTGGTGGGGGGGGTGATGTTGTGGTAGGCAAGTGGTTTTAAAAAGGAAATCTTAAAATGCTGGCATCAGCAACATATGACGCCTCTACTTCAGAACAATACGCTGCCGCCTGTAAAGGTATCCTCTAATCTGGTATCTGCAGAGACTTATTGGGGAAGTGAGGATGCGGGTGGCGCTGCTGTCAGTATTTCTACTCGGAAGCACCCATGTTTCGGCAGATTTCATCTACAGCGAAATCACCTGTTTGATCCCGAAACAGGTCCGTATAGGTTTTTGCATCTATGCGTTTTAGCTCGTTAAAATGTTATTTTTCAATTGATCTCTTGTAAATGCCACCATCTTTTTTTTCTGATGGGGAATATCCATATGAAGACACCAATGATGCACATTAGTAACAAATGGAGGCTTATGTTCACAACCCATTCCATGGAATAACGCAGTTCTCTGATGGCGTTTTTAACAAGTGAACAACTATTTTTTTTTTTTTTTCAGAAATTTGAGACAAAGCAGCCAAGTTCATGCACTGGGATTTTCAAACATTAAATGGCAGTGTTGGAGTTGATTGGCAATCGCCGAGTGAGTGAGTTTAGAGTGGCAGGTGCCAGACATGCTCAAGCCATTTGCAGCCCTCCCCTGTGTGGATCATGGACAGCCACAATAGACTCCATGCACTAAACAAAGCAGCATAGCATTATCTGTCGGACTACAGCATAATTTCAGATAATGGCATGCAGGAATTCACCCTGAATCTCTTCGTGCGCAGAAGCATGTATGTTTGTCCAGTTATCGTGAGTCCATTCCTTCATATCTGTCCTTCTTCCCTTCATTTGACTAATCTGTCAAGCGGTTGTGTCATCTCATCACGACCAACTGTTTTTGAGCTGCCGGTTCTTCCCATCTCTCTCATATTTCACCATAATTCACCATAGTTGAGACGCGTGGGCTGCAGTAGGGCATCGCAGCGCATACTAACAGCTTCTTGCGCGCCTCGCCCCATCCCTCTGCGCTCCCCCTTCCCCGACACTCCTGTCCTCACTGCTCCACATTAAAGGGGAAGCATCGCCCACCACAGGGTGGAAACGATTTTCAGCAAAACCTCTGGAGAGAACAGTGAAAGGCAGAAACTGACAGCAAGATGAGGATTATTTTCCTTAAATCTTGTAACTGACTTTGCGGCTTACCCTGTGCCCATGATGCTACACTTGACAACATACATGCCTACATTCACAAAGACCCCACAAACAATATAATGTTTCCTTTGGTCTGGGAGAATGTCAGGGAAGAATTAGAAAAAGAAATATAGGGACCATCTTGAAATCAGGGCGATGAATTGGAAGGAATGGGGAACAATGAACCAGCAGCTGCACGTGTGCTTATCCCTGATTACTGTGTGAACAGATCCTAAGATCTAGACAAGTCCTAGACCAACCTGCCTGAGATATTCTCCTAACCCAAATTAATGATTTTATCAGTATTTTCCTGTAACTTATGGTTTGAGTGCTTGACTGGGTGTGTGCAAGCTTGAATGGCTGCTGGAAGTGTTGGGATAATTTGTTTGTTTGTTTGCTTTATTACATTTGTCCGCACATATATAAAAGTAAAGCATGTGCTCAAAAATGTGTGTGTCACCTGTGAGGTCCTTAGTTTATGCAGGATACAGAGGCAGGCTCCAGTGCAATTTGTTGAGTCGCTGATCAAGCTCTAATCATTTACAGACCTGCATATCAGAGTCCACTATAAGCGCATGCACGCACACACTCGCTCACTCACTCACTCACTCTCACGCGCGCACACACACACACACACACACACACACACACACAGAAGACTGATGCTAACAACTCTTAATGCAATAGCAAACTAGATGTTCAACGATTAGACAGTCAAAGTAACTGGTGCACTTTTCCTGCAGACAGTATTCCCTGCCCTTCTTTCCTCCACTCTTTGAAAGTGGGCTTGGTGAAAAACCCCAGATATTTCCTCAGGCACAAAGCAGGAATCGCACATGAAAGAAAAAAAGAGACTCCACAACTCCCTAGAGAAGGAATACCACATGTCCTCCCCTGTGTGTTCTTGCTCTGCCATTCTTTACAGCTCAAGGGCAGGTTCAACATAATATGCAGGCCTTCTCCAATCAAAATGTCAAAAAATGCTGAAAAAGATGATGACATGGGACCACAGGGACTGCAGCAGTAGCCCTCTCTGCATAGAGCTGATAACCAGTTTGCCACTCTGGCTGAAGGTCTCAATTAGGGGTTATCGACACTTTTACATAAGCAGGCTGATTTATGGGCAGGAACTCTTAAATCTTCATCGTCCATGAATTTAAATGAAGAGAACCCAATTCTAAATGGAGGGCAGCTAAGAGCCCAGCTACTAATATCCAGAGCTGGGTGTCAGCAGTGTAATGATTCATCCTCCACATTCACAGCAATTGTCTACAACCCAGTTTATAGTATTAGAGGGATGGGGAAGTGGGCACTTAGAGTATGGGATATAGTGTTAAATTGGCCTGGACTGAGGCAGGGGCGTGTCCTCTGTTGACTGAAATGGTTTATTTCATTCTTGCAACTAATTCCTTATTTAAAATTTGCATACACTGTCAATGTTTATGTCACATTTCATGTTACATTTCAGTGTTCGTAACCATGACTACAATCTTTTCCTTAACCTCAACCAATAGGTTTTAATTATTTAACCTAAACCATACTCTAACTCTACCATGCTTGAATGACCCCTTAATATACCTGAGCCATAATTTAACCTTATCATACCTGAGCCATATATTCAGTTACCGTTCCTAATACACACATACTTTAAAACCCTTAGCACCTCACTGCCACAGTGTGCTTAACAATTCATACTCCTTCTGTGAATCATAATTCAGTCAATTCTGAACAGACAGACATTATACACATATTTTTAGACTTAATACTTTTATATTACTGGCACACAGTTGACCCAGAGGTTTGAGGGCCATTGACCCTCCAACTATTTTAGATCCTCAATTCTGTCTCCAGTTCCCTCTCACCTTCAAGTTGTGCCAAGTCTCAGAATGCGACCATTGATTCTGTTTTGTGTTCAGCCGAGCAGACCTGTGGGAACCTCATAGAGAAACTTGAGAATGCTTTGCGACTGATGACCCCACATGACTTCCTGTCTGAGCATTTTTCACACTGTAAAACATATTTTTTAGGCAATTTTCGATTCTGACTCCTCGTGACAGCTGGTGCATCATAGTGGTTGGCCATGGGCCCAGGCTGAGGGGGAGCCCCAAAATGTCTAGAAAGAAATGTCTGTGTTGTCTGAGTTTAGTTGATTGAGAGAGCTGTGCATAAGAAACACACTATTTTTAGATGTTATAATGTTGTTTAGACAACATGAAAGTGCCCATAACTCTATCATGTGCACAGAACCCATTATTCCGTTGATATACGGTAAGCACATTCTATTAATTTACTCAGATAATAATTTCACTGTAATTCCACACAAATAGTTGAGTTAAGACTAAATAGTGAGATGATCAGAATATTTGCGTCACCAGCGTGCGAGTCAGCAAACATGCACACCTAAAATCCTTTCTATGCAGCAGAACATGTGGAAGTGAGAAAGGGAGTAGGAGAGTTGGCAAGCGACAGAGTGAAGGAGGGAAGAGGATGTTGATCCAACTTATGACAGCAGACTGCAGGGGAGGAGCTTTCTCCTGGATGACCTCAGCTGGTGCTGCAGCAGGTGATCACTCACTTACAAGCTATAACATACTCCAGCTACAACGCACCTACACACACACACACACACACACACACACACACACACACACACACACTAAGCAACTGCGTTGGCATGTGCGTGCACACATACCAGAACACGTGCACACAATCAAATACACATTTAGATAAAATCATACTAATTCCATGTCTCTATAGCCCCAAGACAAGAAACTTTAATGGAGATTGGAGAAAGTAAACAAAGTAAACACATACAGTATGCACACATATATGCAAATAATGGCACTAATCATGATACATGCCCTGCTACACAACATGGCTGCCTTGTCTCTTTTACACTTATATTCCTAAATTACAGAATGACAGCTCCATATACTACCTAACCTTTCGTTTCACTGTGAACACATGGAAATCGTCAGTCGGTTTCTAATTAATTTTGGCATTTAGGCATTTAAATAGCACTCAGCTAAAAAGGCATTCTCCTCCTTGACAACTTACCAACGAACTTAATTACCATATTAACTTATTTTGACCTTTCGTCCCTCTTTTTTCCTTTGTAGTCTCATCTCTCTCCCTGCATGTCTCCATCTGAGGTCCCTCTATATTTAGAGGATGACCTTGGAAGTTCTCTAACTGCCTGTTGAGAGCAGCCAGGCTGATCACTGCTTTCATGAGATATGTCCTTACCTCTTTAATAGTATAGTACTATTATTGATTCTGGATATGGTTTCAGTTTCTGTTGTTTTCTCAGCCTTCGAAAACAGGGGAAAAATCAATGACCTAACTCTGGAGGTGTGACTTAGCTTAGCCTTCGAGAGGAAACTTAGGGATATATTCAGACTGCAGACTGCATGACTTGACAACATTCACTGAATGTGCAGTGACATTAAGGGAACCTCCCACTTCAAAAGGGAGGACTGGAAAAGGAGGAAAAGGTTGAAATGATGTCAAGAAGAGCAGATATGTGTTACAGAGAAGACGGTGAGTAGAAAAGGAAGTGAGGAGACTAACATAGTCAGCAGGAAATGTAGTTAGAGGTGTGCAGAAAATAATCTAAACCTACATGGGTGAAAGGTGGAAGATGTTACTCAGTCTAGTATGGGATCGGCCATTTTCTGCTCTCTAGCTTTGGCCTGTAGTCGTCTGCAAGAAAAGCAGTTCTTAATAGGACGGAACAATAGAGGTGGAGAGGTTAGCAGAAAAAGGTCACAGTGACAGAGTGATGAGTCATCTGCAGCATCTCCCTATTTTTCTCTTTTTCTTTCTGTTTTACACCATCACCCTCTCCATCATCTGTCTGTTTTGACAGCAAAAACTGGGGTGACTGGCAGCACATCACCCCTTTGAACAGCTTGAAAGAAAAATCCAATGTGTCTTAACAACTGGTTGTGATGCATTATTTTGAATGCTTTTGTTTGTGTCCTGGCACGTTGCATGTTATTGCAAATCAAAGAGTGTCTATAATGAGTTCAGTTCAGTTCAGTGTGCTTTATTGGCATGAATGTTTCATTTAAACAATGTTGCCAAAGCAGTTTGCATGTGTTTGTCTAAGATAGTCTTGTTTTGTATGTTTGTTCATAGATCATATGTCTGTATAAGGAGTCCCACCTTGTCTCCTGCACTTGTGGAGGGAAATTGCAACTGATCAGCCAATCTGCATCCAGGAATAATCCGTTTTTTTGCGGAAACACTAGCAACAGCGTCATCATCCTTAGCAACCATCCCACCCAGCTGCCAATAGTGTGGCTCTGCTAGAGAAGTTGAAAATGTCATGCAGTTTTGCCACCTACACTGGGATAATATGTGATTTCTAAAAAAGACTGTATCCTATTTTTTTGCCATGTTACGTGTGTTAGGAACATTTCAATCATTAGCTCATTTTATTTTAGTGAAATGTTTTACAAGGCTAATATATTTTTAAGGTTTTAAGGGTCTTACATTATTTCAGGTCTAGTCAAATCGGCTTTTTTAAAATAACCTAACACTTTCTTTTTGTATAGCCCTTTTCAAACCTTTCATAACTTATTTATATGACCTAAAATCAGAAAATTGTTTGAGATGACTTTACAACCTGAGCAACATA
Source organism: Micropterus dolomieu (assembly GCF_021292245.1). Taxonomy (NCBI): domain Eukaryota; kingdom Metazoa; phylum Chordata; class Actinopteri; order Centrarchiformes; family Centrarchidae; genus Micropterus; species Micropterus dolomieu. The sequence continues at coordinate 16,625,587 of NC_060157.1, read as the reverse complement.
CGACACCCTCCATCATTACAGTGTGCGGAAAAACTCCCTCCCAAAATGAAAATGAAATAATGCATGTGCCTTTAAAGCAGCTGTGATGGATATTTTCACAATAAAAACCTATCAAATGTCAATTTGAAAATAATGTGATAATGTGAAAGGGTTTCCACTGATGAACCTAAAAAGAACTATCACTCAAATCTGCAGCTCCCTTCGGCTTTACAGACTTTCAGCTCTCAAAGTGCCGCTTTTGGTCACTGCAGGTAGCTGTTTTTAGCAAAAAAGCTCTAAAAACCCATTCTATAGTACCTGCTCAGCACCAAAAGGCAGGCGGCCATAGTTAGCAACTAGCTGGTGAGCACAGTGTTGCATTTTGATGCTTTGATTTTGATAGAAACCAAAAGCAGAGCTGAAAGAGAGTGAATATTGGACTAAGATTTGCCAGGTAACCAGAAACACAACTCCAAATGAATGATGATGTTATCCATAGCTGCTGCATGTGTAAATGAGCAACTGTTTGCTAATAAGTTCATATAAACTTAAAAGGTTAAGTTCACAATTTATTGGTGCAAAACAGACATCACCCTGCTCAAGTCCTTTAAAGTCATCCCATCTTCCTTTCATCATTAGCTGTTGTTGGAATTCAGCCCTGTACACACCAGCACAGACATAATGCAATACCCTAAAACAAACAGACACACACAAAATGACACACTGCCACACACAAACGATGCAACAGTTGATATAGTTGACAGCATAAGTGGCGATCCCTTGAATGCGCCTGAAGAGGTCTGAGTCTGTTCTATATGGCCATTTTCTTTATCTTACCAACAACCCTCCCTTGTTGTTATGGAGATTTCCTGCGATAGCACCACGGCTGGTGGTGAGCTTTGATGACATAATAAGGTATTTTTGTGATCTTATAGGTGGTTGCATGTTTCACTAAGAGCAGAGAAAATGACAGGCAAAGAGAGAGAGAAAGTGAAATAGTTTATGGGGGATTTTCTCGAACTACCACCACATTTCCAATATGCCTGTGATCACAGACTCACAATAGCCTAGGGGGATGGCAGAGTTATTAGCAAGCTGGTGCGTTTACTGGTGCAATAAAGCACACTTGCTCATACACAGGATGACAGTGTGAGGGCTGTAAACCTCTGTTAGAATGTTAATATTTACCTCCTCTGCACAGGGATGATATGAAGTTTTCCACTGGGCTCATACACAATTCAGTTCTCTTTGAGGTCCAGTCATGCAACCAAATGTGTGGCAACTTGAGATAATGCTCTTTTTAAATTGGGAATCGTCTCTTTATCAAAGCAAATCTAAATTCCTGGTGCGTCTGATGTTGCACTTCTTAAATTGGTCAGACAGAATAGTGTATTTTTTTCAATAGTATCCTTCTATTTCATTGATGTTCATAAACAGATACAGTATACTCTCATAAAAGACTGGCCCAGTCACCCCTTTAAAGAAAAGTTGCCTTGATCTGTCTGTTCAGCACAACTACAGTGTGTGTGTTTTTTTCTGTAACCAGCCATCTAAAGGGCTGCCAGCCAAACAATTTTATTCACTACTAAAAGACTGTCCCTCTGCATGGGAAACACTTGTTAAATGGTGACATTTCTTGTGTGTCAGCAGCATTTTTTTATGGATACAAATGGCCCAGTTAACTTAGGAAATTAGAGCAACATTGACTGATTAAACCATTAAAAATATGTCACAATTTCACACATTTATAGGTACCTCCCATTACACGCCCATTACACAAATAGTATAAACTATTTGATGTTTTTGCTCTATCGTTATTTCACCTTTATCCTGTTAAATAAACAAAATGAATAGGTTACTTGCCAAACCAAACTCCTGAATATTGGAGTGACTTAACTGGAACAGAAACATCCACACACAGAGATGGTTATGTTGTTTCAGGTGTCTCCAGTCTTATTTGACATATTAGACATGTAGTGTGCACAGATAGAATAGGTAAGATAAGATCAGTAATTGGACCTAAATATCCTCCAAGATAAAAAAGCCAGCTCCTCTCAAATAAAGACAGTACAATTCATAATCTCTTTATATGGGTCATGTTAAAGACAGCACAGACTAACACAGAACAAATACTGGGATATACAGCTTTCCCCCTGACAATATTCTGCCCTATCCCAAAAAAAACACCAGTGCACTCTGGGATAAAAGGGAGCCATTCACAGGCACGCGCATTCGTGTGTGCATGTTTGTGTCTATGTTCATGTGTATGTGCATGCCTTTGTAGTGTTCTCCATGTGTAGGTCAGGGGGAATAGCTGCAAGCAGCGTACATATGTGTGTGTTTCATATACTAGCAATACAGAGCACACAGAGCTAAGAAAGGCATATGGCTAACAGTCTTTGATTTGTATCACAGTTTCATATCAGCAAATCACGGATGGCCTCAGTTTTTGCCACGTTTGACTTGAAGCTAAAGCTGTTTGTCGGTTATTGTCCATAATGAATATCATTAACCAGAAACATGAATACAGAATGTAGAAATCTGTAGAAGTACAGGAATGAAATGTGCTTTGCAAAATTGCTGGCTGTTTCCTGAATTCCTTTTGATTTTTTATATAGAAAGCAGTATGGAGAAATGTCCATAACATGGTTCCAGCTGAATTCTGTCACTGCCTGAATTACTTTTGATCCTGTGATGGTTCCACTCACAGTGCATTAAAGAAGCAGTCATAAAACCGCAGCTACAAAACTGTACGTGGAATATATTATTCTTCTGTTTTTGTTTTCATTAAAGCATTTGCATTTTTTTGCATTTTGTATCGAGTGGTGATCCACTGGAGGGGAAGAACTGCTGGGCAGGGCTTGTTAGAAATCCAAATTTGAGGACAGCATTCAGGGGAAGGACGGCAGGGGAAGAAAAATGTATCCAGTGTGAGGTCTGTCTTGACTCTTAACTTTGGCCCATCAGGCCCAACAGGAAGACCAAAGTCATTGCGTCCCTAAAGGGAAAAAGGGAAAAAGGAAAAAGGGACAGAAGGGTTAATAGGCAATACTGCTCTAAAATGAGAAAGGCTTCAAGTAATTATAAGTGAAGTTCACCCATGTCATATTTACTGTCCTTATCAAGTAAAGGCTATTTACCTAAATTGGAGACAGTCTAATTGAGGTCGTCAGGGGTTCCAGGAGGGCTGGGCAGAAAAATGGAACTACTTTCACCTGAGAGAGAGAGGGGGGGCGGGGGCAGAATTGTTAGAGCCGCACAGCGTAGCCGGACCCATCACATAGCTCGGTGGTCTTATTAACAACGCAAGGCTGCTCCTCCTCTCCCTGCTGTCTCATTACCACTCATGCAAAAATCAAACTGTAAACACTGTCAGTTCAGAAGAAGAGAAGAGGGGACGAGAGGAGGGGAGAAGAGAGGAACAGGCAACTTTTGGGTAAGAGAGACTTTCTGTTGTCATGAATGGCAACATTTCCCTAGTCTTTGAGTCAGCTCACTCACTGCAATTTAGCCCATATAGGAGCATCAGCTAGATGTCTAAACTGTAAACTTTAAGAAAGTGTAGCTGAGGTAAGGAGAGGTAATTAGAGTCTGTGACAGAAACAAATCCAAAACTCGAGTCAGCTGTAGAGGTGCACATTAGCAGAGGTGGACAGAATAAGAATTAACATGGTACGGTACTGTGTTTCTGTCTTTAATGATCCATCCTGCTCATGCCTGTGAGAATAACTTTCAGACTGATCAATCTAATTAGATAATGAACAAGTGGCCCCCATCTCCTGCAGAATATATCTCCCTTGCTGATCAATAGACCAGTGTTTCTCCTCACTGCAGCTTTTATGTGACATGAGAAATGAGCAGGGCACTTAACTGATGACTTATGAAGTCAAGGTCAGGGGGTCAAAATGTAAAGGAATGATCAATAAAGACGTCCATCTGTTGGACCTCCCACTCTGCCTTTAGTGTGAGCCAGCTAATGAGACTGCCCTAATTATCACTCAACCATCACTGGTGAGATAAAAATATTATTAATGCACTACTACACACATGTGCTCACAAGCACACATTTGAGTGTACACACCTCCACACTAAATAGATTTAGAACATGGTTGTTTGATTAATTCCCATCCTGCCTTCTCACCCATGTCTCTATTTCATAAATTTGGAATTGATTCTGCAGGCATAGCAGTTAAGCTCATACTGTAGGCAAATTAATCTTCAATGTAAACTATTTGTTATAAGCATGCAAATGATAGTTTTTGTGTTTTTAACAAATAAAATACAGAATAAAATACCTACACAAGAAAACAATAGATTTGATAAGAAACAGAACAGAATTTATTCAACAATACCAGTGTCAAACCAGAATCTCTCTATTTTCTCTTGCTGTGGGGTATCTCATGGGTATTTGACCCCCCTCTCTCTATGAATGGCAAAAGAACACGGAGTTGAAGGAACAGGTAGCAGCCACCTGTTCTGTTAGCAGGAGACGGTGGCCACCAGGGAGCAGCACTGAGACAAACTGGGTAGGCTTCGTGCCTTATTCATTTCACATGCAAAGTCAGCTGAAGGTCAAATACAACTTGGCACTCTGCAGGAGCGCCACACCCAATACAAAAAATAGGAAGGGCCACACACTCAGGCTGATAGAGGTCTAAACGTGTCCCCGCAACAGATGGGACATCACTACATAAGAGCTTTGACAAAAAATACACTGACCTCTCATTACATTATGTTGCGATATAAAATCAATGTAAGAATGTTAAGGAACTATTTGACCTGCACCTGTAGAGTGGAAATGTAGTTTAAATCAAGGTACAATCATGTCATTCTCTAGATTGAACTGACCTGCCTGAATTGACAAGTCCATGAAACACGTGTTTACATATACAAACACTAAACACGCTGGTAAAGGTAAATGGGGCATGGGGCATGTGCTCAGAACTTACCAATTGTATCAGTGGGAGAACAGCAGCCTCTGCTGAGCACCCGCAGTAGCGCATTCCAGACAGCCAGACACAATGTGCTCCCAGTCCATTCATAATTCCTCACACGCTCCCTCTCCTTCAGCTTCTCCCGGCTTATCATATATTGTCTGGTTCATTTTGGGGGTGGAGGGGCAGTCCATAGTGGCAATTTTTAAACAGACCTTCTTACTCTAATTTGTTTTAATGTTAAAGTCACTATGTGAACTTGCTGATTTGCGCTAGTGGCTCTGGGCATGTTTGGGCATGTATTGTGCGCACGCAAAAGCGTGATGACAAAACAGTCTTATTGGAGACTGAAGACGGGCTTTTTAGAAGAGATTCTTCAAAATAGCTCCCAAGCCATCTGGGAGGTTACTGTGGAAACAAGGGTGCCATGGCAACGGTGACCGGGGTTACCGAGGAAACGACCGTCACCATGGAGACTGCATCACAGCGGGCTATATTTGAGGCATCCAAAGAGAAGCACGCTCCATCTTTGATCGCTGCGTTTGTTTGTGCGTGAAAGAGCACTGTGTTTTCCTCTCTCACGTGTGTCTTGACAGTCGACTGGCACCTGTGTTTATATGGTGTCGCTTACGCATTAAATAGCCTACCAGGAAGGTTTTATAAAGGATTGTTTTTAAAGACGGTAGCATTTGGACTAGACTGTAACGCACAATAAAGGCATAGCACAGAACGGTCTAATTGAATAATATATGCAGAACTGTGTTCTTCAGACATTACATGTGTTTAAACACACACACATATTTAAATGATTCGGATTATTATAAAGAGGCTATGACTGACGAATCACGACTCATAACGCATGTTAATACAATGAGTGTCCTTCAAGTAGCATACATTTTGTACTCATCTTTCACAGTTATAAAGCTTCTATCACTACCTGTTGTGATAATATATTGGCTATTGCACAATGCACAACAGGGCAATCCCCTCACTCTGAGAAGAATATTAGACTAATTAGCTTAAGGAGCTCTTTCTCTCCAAGCGCGAATGGAACCATACAGAATTAGGCTATGAATTCAGATTGCTGAAATGAAAAATCCTGATTCTTTGGATGGAGCACAAAGCAGCGTCTCTGAACAGACAGGGTTTGCTCTTTCTTAAGCTCTCTCTGTAGTCCTTGCTTTCTTCATCTGATCTGCCGCTACTTCCACACGCTGGTGCGCAACGACAGAACCAGCTGTTTGTTGACACACCACCCCCTCCTGTGTTCAGAGCCACGAGTCTAAAATTGGCTACACGTCGGTGAAAATCTTTTTGTTTATATTCACACAATTCTGCGAGTTGTTTTGCGTTGTGGTGGGGAAGTTGGGCTGCTGTTTGAACGCGCTGTTGATCCCGTGCTCCTCTATCACCATATACTCGCTCTTGCTGAGTGAGGAAGAGGAGCGAGTCTTCCTTAGCTCCTCCGTGTCAGCCAGAGGCTGACAGCTGCCCACGTGCAGGTACTGTGCCTGCTCCTCGCCCTCCGTCTCTCTGTGATAGAAGTAGTTGAAATTGGAGACGATGACAGGTACAGGCAGGGCAATGGTCAGCACGCCAGCGATGGCGCACAGAGACCCCACAATCTTTCCTCCGATTGTCACTGGATGCATGTCCCCATAGCCCACGGTGGTCATGGTGACGACAGCCCACCAGAATGCGTCCGGGATGCTGCTGAAACCCGAGTCTGGGTCGTCCGCCTCAGCAAAGTAGACAGCACTGGAGAAGAGGATGACACCGATGAACAAGAAGAAGATAAGCAGGCCCAGCTCACGCATACTGGCCTTCAGAGTCTGTCCTAAAATCTGAAGCCCCTTGGAGTGACGCGAGAGTTTGAAGATGCGAAATACCCGAACAAGCCTAATTACGCGCAGAATGGCTAATGACATGGCCTGCTGTCCGTTTCCTTGTCTCTCTGCCAGCTCTGTGCCCAGGGTGATGAAGTATGGAATGATGGCCACGATGTCAATAATGTTCATAATGTTTTTGGAGAACGTGGCTTTACTCGGGCATGCAAAGAAGCGCACCAGCAGCTCGAAGGAGAACCAGATGATACACAACGTCTCCACCACAAAGAACGGGTCTGAGAAGGGGCTGATGAAATATGGGAGTGTGCCATTTATCACAGGCTCAATGATGATCGGATCCCTGTTCTCCTCCCTGAACTCCGGTAATGTCTCTAAGCAGAAGATAACAATGGAGATGAGGATGACTAGGACAGATACAATCGCAATGCCCCGTGCGGGACCCGAACTCTCTGGGTATTCAAAAAGGAGCCACACCTGTCTTTGAAATTCATTCTCGGGCAAGGGCCGCTCCTCCTCTTTTATGAAGCCCTCATCCTCCCTGAACTTCTCCATAGCCTCCTCGCCCAGCTCATAGAACCGGATTTCCTCAGAAAAAATGTCAATGGGCACGTTAACGGGTCTTCTGATGCGCCCGCCAGACTGGTAGTAGTACAGAATGGCATCAAAGCTGGGTCGGTTCCGATCGAAAAAGTACTCGTTCCTGAGAGGATCAAAGTACCTCATCCTCTTCTTGGGGTCCCCTAGCAGCGTCTCTGGAAACTGGGAGAGAGTCTTGAGCTGCGTCTCGAACCGTAACCCTGAGATGTTGATGACGACCCTCTCGCAGCATTCGTGATCCGGTTCATATCGGTCCAAAGAGTGGTGGCCCGGGAGAGCCGCCGACTCCTCTAGCATGTTGTCACACGCCACAACCGTCATCACGTCTGCCTCTGTCTCGGTGTATCCGTGGTTCACCAGATTGTCGCCCCGGGTTTTGGATGCGCTCGGCGGGGGTGATTGCAGGAGGCTGAGGTGGTCGTCCATGCGCGGTTGAAGAGGCATTCAGGGGCGGCCGCCTCGCCCCCTCTGCGAACCCCGGTCAACCACAGCCGCCGCCACAGCCTCGTCTCCTCCACCGTCTCTCTCACTCTCTTCTTGTGCTGTACTTTCACTCCCTACTGTTGCTGTTCCCGCCCACGGGGAAGATCTGGGTTTATAAACAGGCCTTCCACCCGCCCACGGAGCGCCAGCGCTGGGTGCCTTTCCCTGTCCTCCGCCAATCGCAGGACGCACCGTTATACACAAGAAGCAACAGACGGGCGTCATTCAACACCATCGTTTTGGGCGTGCCCGCCTCTCCGTGCCCTCCGTCTTGTAGACACGAGCTCAAGCGCGGCCACACACACACAAACATACACACACGCATCCCTACTAGGCGAGTCCAAACAGTCTTCTTTTTAAACAAGGTCATTGCCCATATATAGGACATTTCTATGGGCAGGCTACTCATAAATATATCAGTGCCTCATGTTTTCTTTCCGGGATGGTCTTAAAAGACGCACCAGCATTACGCGCTAGCTTTTATTACACATTTTGTTCATCCAAGAAACGAATTTGGGTGCGCCATGGTAAAATGAAATGCATTTGGAAATGGAATAGTGTGCATCATTTTCGTTAGACAGATTGACATTTTATCTGCGGGATTTTGACATAGGCCATGTATGGTAAATGTCAAAAAGGGCAGCGACAGAGCACAGCATCGCCTGTCCTGTAACATATTTGATCAGATGTCATCACACAGGGGAGTCTGAGAGAGAGAGAGAGAGAGAGAGAGAGAGAGAGAGAGAGAGTGTAATCCTTCCGCACCTGAAACCTGACCGGTATTTATGTTTAACCTTCTTTACAACTATTGAGTTGAATGTCAATGTCCAGTCAAAATAGTTGAAGTGGTTTGGGGGGGCTGCTGTCCGAGGTGCTGAAATAAAATAAAAATGAACAGTGAAAGTTATCAGGGACCAAGAGTGGTTTTTGTTTTCTTGTTACAAAAATATTTCTGAGGCATAACTCACCTGCAGGCAGAATCGTATTGATTATGTTAACCTGAGTGGGAGGAGCCGAAGCACAGTAACAACTCTAAACCTCAGTGAAAAAATACAAGAGGTCAGATAAGTTTGGCACATGGCCACTGTCTGTCTGTAATCTTTAGCTACATATAGCCAGGCTGATCATAAATGCTATGGTCATGAATTAAATGGAAAAAAAGAATGGTTCTATTTTTATTTACATTTTGACCTGAGAGCTTCTTTGCCAAGTTTGCTTAGTGGGTGGGTGGGTGGTGGTGGGCATCTGAGAATTAAATGAGAGAGAAAGAAAGCATGAAGGTTGACAGGTTACTAAGCTGAATCTGCTCAACAAAGAAATTACCAAACATCAGAGTGTCAAAAAACCTTTCAGCAGCTCTTTTATGTATGCTTCTCTAAAAGATGAAGTTGACCCTCCGAATGTTCACACTCTGTACTTTCACAGTAACACACTCTCAGACAGCATACCAACAAGTGGAAGGAACACAATACCAAAGGATTGAAAGGAGGAAAGAGAAATTCTGCTAATTGTAAGGGATGGCTGTGTTTGTTGCTCATGAGCATCTGCTTCCTCCAGATTAAATTAAAATGGGCATCAGATGACTGGCCTAATCTAAGAAGTCTCCCATCAACATGGACAATGTGTGGCGAAACCCAACCTGACACATGCAGCCCCACCCTCATAAGCACTGTACTTGCACTGTACTTTTTAGAATACTTTACTTAAATGTATTCCTTTCAGCCTTACAACCCGAGCCCTAACCCTAAAGTGAAATGTTAAACCGGCCCACAGTGTTTTGTTTTTTTTTTTTAATATTGTCATTGGGATGCAGCAATAGTGATCGAATTCTTCTTCTGTTGTCACTTCCACAAATTAAATATTTTTTATAGTGAGCTATTGTAACTCAACTACATTTGTTTTTCAATATTGTTACTAGTTACTTTTCAGATTAAGATTTTTCAAGCAAAAGACATTATCAATTTATTATATATGTATCTTTTTATATACAGTCTATGATATATATATATATATATATATATATATATAAATAATAACACTTTATTATAATATAGGATAATATAACTGGGTCATTCCTGGCTATTGATGACTCTTAAGTCCCCAGAAAGTTACTCTCATTATTGTACTTGAAATAAATAAAATGGTTATTACAAAATGCTAGTATTATACACTGAGGTCTTCTTTATAACATTAACACAAAATATTTCATGTAAAAACATATATTTTAATTTTAATAACCTTTTTGAGGGAAAAATGAGACATTTCTAAATAATAAACACATGTTCTGCTCAAAAAGTCTTGTTTTATTAATATTCAAAGAAATAGGACGTATGTGACGGAATAAGGGACACATAAGGTGTAAAAAAAGCTAAGTATTGTTGAATATTTACATTATTAACACTTTGCAATATCTATGTATATGTTCCTAACAGGGTGGAACTTTCTCATTGTCTAGTCCGAACAATCCAGCTGTAATTATTGTAATTTAAGTGCTTGAGCGCGACCAAGACACAGGCATGAAGGTTAAACATGTGTGTGTGTGGGGGGGGGGGGGGGGGGGGGGGGGGGGGGGGGGGGGGGGGGATGGCACAATGGATAAGACACATGCCTTTGGTGTGAGAGAGATCCCTGTTCTGGGTCTAAATGTTAACATACTGACAATTCTACATATATGCTTAATGAAGATTATTAGTAAGAACTGTTACTGTGACTGATACATTCAGTGTAGAGTCTGTTTTCCTATTGAGGCCACATTGAAGCTGTTTTGTATTAAAAGGGCCAGTCGGTCCTCAGGGAAAGAGCTCAGGGACAGCCTTTTAATGCGGTTTCCACTCTCCGTGTTAAATATAGGACCACCCCAACTCCCTTATTAACCTACGAAATTAGGCTACCTTGCACATTGCACTTGAATGCCTCAAACTAGAATGTGGCTGACTGAAAGGCCTTGAAACAGGCCCAAAGAGCATATAAGGGGGAAGTGGGTCATTTTGCAGGAAGAACAGCTTAGCTGGCTGAGGTCATGGACATCTGGTTGCACTTGAGAAAATGGGCTGGTTTGGATCTTCTATGAGGGACGCACAGCGGCATCCATTCACACAGTTCCTGTAAAAAGGGTGAAGTTAATGTCTTTTGGAGAAAAGTAAGGATGGGGATCACGTATCTGGTCTATCTGGTGGTTGTAGGCTCTGACCTCACACGTAGACTACATGTGCATTAAGTTTTCCTTTAAAAAGTCTTTGATTTCAGGCTATCTCCTCAGGAAATATTAACATTTGCCTAATTACCACACACCACATGATTGCCACTAATGCTGCCATGGATTTGTCTAAGCTACTGCCCGTCCAGCCGAGCCAATGTTCCTTCAATTTCTTTCCTCATAAGGTGTTCTTGGGAGTTTTTTCTTGCCTTCATAATGGGTCTGATATCGGTGCCTTGCCAGTTTCCTTGTGCACCAATTGTGCTTGCTGAACAAAGCTGGCTCTAATAGCAAAACAACAAGACTAAGAGTCTACATTCAAGCTGACTAACAGTGGTGTTTTGAGCTAAAATGCTCATGTCAGCATGCTAACATACTTACGATTCATCTTGAGGGGACATGAATGTGTTTATGCAATCCATCCATCAGTTTACAAGACATTTCACTCAAAACCACAGCCTGTCAGGCTGCTGGGGGCTTCAGAGGAAAGGTCAGTGGATCACCGAAGTCATTAATATTTACTCTATCTGCACAATGGATCTGTATCAAATTTCATGGCAATCCATTAAATAGTTGTAAAGATATCTCACTAAAAAGCAAAAATGTCAACCTGGTGCTAGATTAAAGGTCAGGTGATAACCATAGTCAGGATAGGATTCAGCCACAAATGTACATATTTCATGGCAGTCAATCCAGCAGTTGTTGAGATATTTCAGTTTGGACCAAAGTGATGACCGACTGACAGACCTACATTGTCATCTCAAGAGCTAAGCTGCTGGCATGACTCAAAAAATTATACAAATTTTTCATGTGTTTTAGTGTTAATAAAGCTAGTCACAGGAAGGAAAAGGATAAGGAAGGAAATGGTACTGGAATGCCTGAGCATGTGTGAAACATAAATCTCAATGATGGGCTTTATTGCATGATAGAAAATCTCTGTGGAGGTCATGTTGGGATGGTTTCTCCCTTGAGCTATGGGGAAAGTTTAAGTGATTCTCTGCTTATATTCCCCTGAGAGAGACCAGGCGGGCTAATGTCAGAGAAAGAAAGAGACAGGCAGACAGACATCTTTTATTAACAACAGCAGGAGTCTAATGTATATGGTGACTGAGTCATGCGATGCAGTATTTTACATAGAAAATCAACATTTGTAAAGTAACCATGTGTGCGTCTGCATTCTCTTTTCAATAAGAAAAGATAGTTTACCTAAGAAATAGTTAAAATAAAATTATTGTTAATGGTTGTTAACCTAGTTGATGCAATGAGATTCAATGTCTTGTCTTTGTCATTACCCCCCGACAACTCCACCAGTAATCTACTGAATATGATAAATTAGATCTAGATTCTAATCAATGCACTTTTACGAGCAGTGTCTTCCTGTTACTCAGCCAGTGACATGTCCTCAACCATCCCACATGCTCTTCCTATCCACTCACATATCAACAGCAAAAGCACACACGGATGCTATAATATTTTCACAAATGAAGATGAGGCCCATATGGACAAAACTCCTGTGTCTGTGGACGTATTAATCAACTGCTCATATTAGCATAACAATAGATAACAGAGCCAGAGTGCAGCTGCACATGACAGAGGCACAGAGGAGCCAGACAACAGGAGGAGAAGCAGAGAGCAGGCCATCTGTAGAACAAAGCCTGACTGGCCAGGAGCCCCATCAGGTCCTGCTGTAACCTCGGCAACAGAGATAGGGATGGGGGAGAAAGGATGAGGGGAGAGGGAGGAACACGGCTGAAGCTCGGCTGGCCGTGACACTCTGTTATTGTTTGAGCCAGCACGCTGTGTGGAGACAAATAGTGGGGCATACAGGCAAAGCATGCATGTGGACCACCGCACGTGGTTGCACAAGCACAGAAAACCCCCCACCAATTTACAGCCAGGGTCAGCCTTTGCTTGGTTGTGCCTCTTCACCGTTTTGAAACTGACTTTGCCACTTAAAGTCATCTGCTTTTTTATGGGTTTTGTTGGATCCAGTAAGGGTTCCAGCATGACTGGTGCGTCACAATTATAAAGATGTAGGTGATACTTATGCATAATAGATACAGTCCTAGAGTGTATCAGCTGCAGCAGCAAGAATGAGGTGCTTCCCTGCTTCACACACCAACCATCACTTCCATTTAGATACAGAATGAGGACAGAAACCCCCTTCACATTCACAGGAGAAAATATGGCAAAGGCTGAAGTTGATTGAACTGAGAACTCTAATGTGTTATCCACAGTAAAGCTCTGGAGACCACGTAGGACTTTGATGAATTATAAAGCTTTGTAATTATCTATTAATTAGAGTGTTTGTCATTGTGTTCTGCCCTACTTAGCAACCAAATATTTCTCAGACTGGAGAGTCAGAATGAATGAGAGGTACAACCATGACAAACAGCTGCTGAATAATTGCCTTACACTTCACGTGTCACTAGTGTGGTGTATAACATATGTGCATTTGACCATTACAGTTTAAAATAACACTCTAGTAGCTGGACAGAGGTTCAGTGAATTGAAAAGTGAAAAGTGTGTAAAGAGTGAACCCTCCTATGGAATTTGACCTCTGACCCAGTGATAGGGGGAATAGAGATTAGTGTTTATGAAGGGACTGGACCCTTATATGGTATTTAGCAGATACCTAAACATGTCCTATATAAGCTGTGTTCAATGTACAGAGAGACAGAGTGGTCATCGGGCTGGGTCACTCTCCAAGCTGCTGCAGAGCTTGTAATTGATGCTGAACTCCTTGATGTAATAAACTTTTATAATCAAGAACAGTGTCAAGCGGATTTCTTCTCAACACATCATCGCAGCATTATTGTTCGGACACCACACTAGATAAAATATGAACCAGAGTGCATGTTCTTTCCTGTGGTAGCGGATCGGGTAGCAAAGAGCCGGGGAAGACATTTTCCTGGGAATCTTAAAAAAGCAGACGTGGGGGAGCCCCATCACATCCTTCCCCCTCTCCACATTGTTCACACTTCAGTGTTTCACACCACCTTCTCCTCTTCCATGTCTCTCACCTCCAGTCATCCCTTTCCACACCTTACAATCTTTTTCTCATCTGTATAACTTTGTAACATTTTGGGCCTCTTTGGGGGCAAAAAACATAGTCTCCTTTTTCATTGCCTGCTGTATACATTGTCTGCATCCCTTTATTTTCCTTTCCACACTTTCATGAACAGTAATGCACAATATTCCCCATATACATTAGACTGTTATTGTCAGGGTTCGTGGAATGCAAGACACAGAGAGAGTAGATGCAGTTCAGTGACTTTAATCCATAAAGGCAAGATACAAGGCTTACTGGTTGGAGGCAGGCAAAATCCAAAAATTACAGGAAACTCCAAATCAGGCAGAACAGAGTGTATTCACTACACATGACAATGACCGGACAAGGACTGAAGACGCACAGCAAACATTTAACACCAGGGACTAACAGAACTAAGAGCAGACATGGGCAAAACAACAAACACCAAAGTACACAGACCAGGAGTATACACCTAAGACATGAACTAATGTACAGAACTAAGAACTAAGACACCGAACTAGGAACTAAGATACGAGACAAGACAGATACTAAGTAACTTAAAGATGCGGATGAATAATAATAAAGGCTACACAGAGACTAAAGCAGAATGATCAAAATCAGATTCATTAATGAAACTGGCAGAGAACATAAATTGACATCTAGCAAACAGACAGAACTCAAGCATGATGGTACAGAAACTAATACATGAGACTGGAACAGAACTGAAATCAAGAAAATACCAAAACACCACTAAACACCAGCTGATGGATAATAACCAGATAAACAATAACATAGACTACATAACAGATACAGAAAAGACTGAAATAACAAAACTGAGAACTAAACAAGGCAGGCAGGCACACAGTGTGACAGTTATACATGACTCTTCTGCCATGTTGTGTCGGTATTCATCAGAATCAGAATCAGCTTTATTTGCCATGTATGTGTACACATATGAGGAATTTGACTCAGGATTGTGCATTGCTCACGATGTGCTTACTTGCGATACAATACAATATACAATATACAATATACAATAATAAAATCACACAGAGGCTGCAGTATAGAGAACACATATGTACACACTATAAACAAAAACAATATAGACAGATTGAGACAATAGCACAATGAGCAGAGTGCAAATGATGCAGGTTATATGTTATACATGGTGGAGGTGGATGAGATATACAGGTACACATACACATACATGCATACATGTCTTCATGTACACAGTGTGATGGAGCATAGTGCAATGGATGCTGGAATAAATAAGTATTATGTACAGGTGTTATGTACATGCAGTTAGTGGATTTGGTATCCAGTATATACAAAATGACAATCTGAACAGCTCTGAAATTGAAAATGATAAATAAATAATAAGTGGTAACCAGTAAACAGGTGGCTGAATAGAGGCAGAGTTACTGGGTCATTGCACAGGAATTGTTCCTGACACCGTGAGGCAGTAATCAGCTGTTGTTCAGAGTGATAGCTTGTGGGAAGAAGCTGTTCCTGAATCTGTTGGTTTTGGTGTACAGTGCTCTGTAGCGCCTACTAGAGGGGAGAAGCTGGAACAGGTTGTGTCCGGGGTGAGATGAATCTGCAGTGATGCCCATTTCCTGACTCTGGAAATGTATAAGTCCTGAATGGAGGGCAGGTTGGTACCGATGATTTTTTGTTTGATTCGTTGCAGTCTGCTCCTATCCTTTTTGGTGGCAGATCCAAACCAGACAGTGATGGACGTGTAGAGTAGTCACTGGTCTGATAAGAAAAGGTAAGTGCAATTAAAACCAAGACAGACGTGCTAATTGGCTTAGAACAAAAAATAAAAATACAAAGCTTTCAGATATTATGATATTGTCAAATCAGCTTAGTTAAATTTATTTTCTAATTGTTTTTATGGTAGGTGTTGGCTGTTGCAAGTGCTTGCTTCTGCATTTAGAAAAATTTCTTGATGTAATAGTATTATTAATGGAACATATCTGTGACCATCTGTGTTTACATTTTGTCTCTGTAGAACATGTTCCTCTCCTCACTGCTGTCTGACTCGGTCTTTCCACCAAGGCTCTGCTCAGGAGAGCCACTGTGGTCCAGATTGTTGTTGGTACATGCTCTAGTGCATCTACAGAGTCCTACTGTCCTCCACATTACAGAGCAAATGTCTTCTCTCAGCTACCACGTGAATCCATTTCAGACACTAATAATAATAATAATAATAATAATAACTAAAACATTGCTTGACAATATTTTCGTTGTTAATTGATAGTTAGTTTTTGTCTTGGCAAATAGGTACGCAGATTCACTAACACAATAAAGAACTTAGAATGCACAAGCATTACATAGGGTTAGTAGTAAATAAATGGAGGCTAGCCCCAGTATACATGCATGATGGAGGGCTTCAGACAAGGATGGGTTCCAATGCAGGCCACCCACCAGGGTCATTTCCATACTTCTCTTCTGTGGCTTTCTCCCACTGTGTGTTTTACAGATAGATGAAAAGGGAAAAGGGAAGGTGTTTGAGGCCCCGGATGTGTGTGTGTGTGTGTGTACTTGAGTGATGGTACCATGGGAGGTCCAATACCTTTTGAAAGCATGCCTGGACTCCACAGAGGCAGAGGCAATAAGTCATTAATAATACTAAGCTGACACACACACACACACACACACACACACACACACACACACACACTGTGTGGCTGGTGTTCCTTGGTGGCCTCACTGGCCTCCATGTACGCTCTCTCAGGCCATACATCCTTGGTAAGTGGGTCAGCCTGTCCTTGCCAACAGCGACTGTGCGAACATGAACTTTTCTCCTTCAGTTTATTTTTCTTTTGCACCTTTCACCGCCAATCACTTTCTTCACCACTTAATATCAGTGCATTGTGCTGTACATCTTGTGCGTTCAACACACATGTGAGTGTGTGTAGAGGACATTTTAAAGAAATTCCTGAAGTAATTGTTAATCCCCCTTGAGTACAAGGTCACACAGGCAACACTGACACTTTACTTTCATTAACATATTACAACACACAACGGTTAGCTCTTTGTCCCCCATGTGTTCTTTGTAAAACCCACCGTAATTATCGTGCTCATGCAAATGAAGCTTGAACAAATAAAAAAGTTCATGACATTTGACTTCATGTTCATTTCCTTTATCGATTGATACAGTCAAGGTTAAGTTTCCATGATGAGGGTTTAGAAAAGGTGAAAGACAAGTCACTATATTCGCAGGCACTTTTGCTTATAGTAAAAAAAACAGTGTTAATACAAAAGTGTAATGGTAATAGTCAATTCTATTATCTAAGTACCTTTCAGTAGTAACTTCAAGAAAGGTTTGGGGTCTTTTAGGACCACAAACTAAGAAGAAAATGAAAATGTAGAAACTTTTAAATGTTGACTCTGCTCCATATTATTAATAAAATGACAACATACTGAGGTGTAGACATGCCAAAGTAATTCATAAAATGTACAAATAATCTCAATCTGCTAATCTGGTAATGCATACTCAATAGCAACCTACATGTATGATATTTGCTATAATTTACAACTGATATAAGATGGTTGGCCTGCTAGGTCTCCACTTTGCACACAGGCCTGCTAGTTGTGCACCCTACCATATTTCTTTGTGTTTTCTGTTTTATTAAAAAAAGCTAACTGAATTAAATAATTAATGATCTTAATCACTGTTTGCTGAAGTTTTAAGTGGAGCTTATTAGCAGAGTTTCAGGAGTGGGACCATCAATCATGTCACTGCTGGCATAACCATAAATACCCTCATCCTCTTCTTCGCTCTCGCATTCTTTGGTCCAAATTATTAATTTTCTTTTCCTTAGTGTCTATAGGTTTTCCCTACAAGGTTATCTTTAACAAACAGTCTATCTGCTGATTAACTGGCCTAAATCTGCTGGATGTTTAGACTTCACTGCACTACATCACACTGAAATCTAATGGTTAATGTATGTGCTCTAATCTGTAGAGGCAGTGAGTTATGTAAACATGTTAGATGGTTAAAATTCAAGTTCAACTGGACATGGTTGAAAATCCTTGAAGACGTTTGCCTCTCATCCGAGGTTGGCTTCAGTTTTGACTGACGGGTAGGGAATCCCTGCCATTGTGGGGTCGTTATCACACAGGGAACTTAGCCAACCAGAGCAAGACTTTCTGTCCAAAGAATTAAACTTCGCCATCACACCACAGCAGCCACCAATAGTTTACCTCATGACTGCAACAGAATCCGCCATAAGGAAAACCAACTTAACAGAAACAGAACAGCTCAGGCTGTAGGTATAGGCAGCCCTTTCCAAACGCGAAGGCCCTCCCACTTGTAATATTCCAAATTATTTAGTCTCAGGTTATAGATGACCTCATGACCTCTTATTAGCATGAGTACAAATAAAGGTTATGTTTTTGACCAGTGCTTGCCTTTCAACTGCTGCAGATTAACCTGCTTGTCAAGACTGACTCAGGAGCAACTCCAAATACCAGCTTCACCTCAGCTTGAAATGCATGCGCACAAAATGAATGTGCTGTCAGACACACATTCAGACAGTGAACACATGCAGTCCAGCAGTTCCTGTTTGTGTGTGCATATTGTTCACTATTTTTTTCTCCCCCATCATTCTTTCTCTCCTCTTGTCCACCACTCACTCATTCATCAGACCTATCTTCTTTCCACCTGCCTTCTTCCCCAATCACTGGCCTCTCTGAAAGGTGTTACCTTGATTAATTATTCAGTGATGGCATTTAGATATCTCCGACCTTGTGAAAAAAGGACACACATTTATATGTGTTAATAATATATTTTTTTTCTGAATAAAGTTTTCAATCACACATGGCTTTGTGTGGTGGTTTTTCTAAACGAGAGGCACGTTGCAGTTTTCGAAACAGAACTGAAAAATTTACAATTGAGATGAAATTAACAGTTGAACAATAACAATAACTAGATTTTAGTGCAATGAAAGCGTGTAAGGCTGATTAATACAGTGCACATTTGAATACAAAACAGCAGTGATCACTAATGTGTTATGACCAACGGTAAAAATTTGGCATTTTAATTGTAAAAAGTGGGTGGAAGAACATAATGGTGTAATACTTTGAATGTTGTTAATGAAAATCTCACAAGAAGTATTGATTTTATTAATTTACAAGAGAAGATGTAAATATCAGGACGTTTAGAAAAAATATAACCCTCACAGTCTGGGAACAATAAAACAAGGATTTCGCTATAGACCTTAAATGAAAGTGCACTAAAATAGGACAATCAATTAACATGGTCCACAAATGATAACATTTGAATCGATAGCTCGCAGATATAATAACTGAATGTTCTTGCCAAACATCAACCAATTAAATGTCAGCAAGGAACAGAAAATCTTTTCTTTCTAGAACCAATGCTGAAACACAGTAACAAGAGAGGCACGTCTGTAAGACCATCAGAGCCATTTTCCAAAAGGATTCCTTCTGCATGCAGGGGAAATATAAAGAGAGGAAGGTCTGGCACTAATTACAGAAAGGTGGGAATATTGAGGGGAATTGTACTTCCAATTGGATTGTTTATAGGTAGAAATTCCCACCTCACACACTCATCTCTATTCCACCTGTCCACCTGCCTGGCAAGCAAATGTCTTTGTTACGATAGACGTTCAAACCATTTACACCGCTTTGTTAGTTTTGCAACAAATATATCAACAGATTGGCAACCTGTTTTCGGTCATTTAAAAAAAAATATACATATATAATAAAACCATAAATTTAATACTTTTGTCACTGCTCTTTTAAAACTCTCTTTGTCATTTGGTGCATTGTGTGCTATGATTCTGTGCTCATTAATTAGACACACAATCTTTCTGTTCCCTGTTGTGAGAGAGGACAATGTGATGAAAGAACTAACCCAATTTCTCACAGCTTCCCATGAAAGGCTGCTGATATGATTGTCTCAAGCACACACACACACACACACACACACACACACATTGCACACATACATGAACACACATATGATTGCTGTCAGTTCAATGATTGATCAATTATCCCTCTAACTGGAATCATTTGAGAGTTGGGCACTCCTACAACAATAGAAAAACAGCCGAAGAACTTACTGCAAGATGAGTCCAGCATACTATTTTAGTGAGTGGCATCATTCTGAAATTATAAAGTTGGTACATCTGTGCTTTTCACTCACCTCTGGTGGACTAAAGGTCGCTGCTGTGGGACCCAGTGTTATTTTTATTCAGAAGAAAAGATAAGAGAGGAGAGAAGAGAAGATGAGAAGAGAAGAAAATTAGTTATAGTAAGTACATAGGGTATTTTTGTTCTGTCTGTCCCTTCAGAACAGGGCAAAGGGCTAATAGCACAGAGACTGCGGAAGGCCTGAGCAACTGGAGGAATCAGAGCAAACAAAAACTGCCACACAAAGATCCACAGACACACACATAGACATACATGCTGCATGTGTCCCCACGCTCGCTCACCACAGACCTCCCCAGCTACCCACTTTGACAGATGACTTCCTTGGGCATCTAGAGGATGTGAGACAGTGTGAATTGAATTTCAGTAAAAAATAAGGAAATGTACATGAGCACTAATACAAAGATGTGCACACTCACCCACATAGCCCATACACAGAATGACATTGGTACAGTTAAGTCTCAGTCACATGCTGTCCTCAATCTGTATGAGACCTCGCGTCATTTTGTCCTCCATTATGCCTCTCCATCCTTCCTCCATTTCTCACCCATTGCCTCCATCTTTCAATTAATCATCCACTCTCCTCCCATTCCAGGCTTTTCCTGGATATAGCTTGTGTGTGTGTGCATATCTTTGCGTGCTCTTTTGGATGCAGGTGATTTTGTGCAGCCGTATGTGTTGAAATGCGTGTTTATCCCAAGAAATATTTTTTCAAAAAGAAGCAATCTGCGACACAGGGGGAACCGATCCTGCAGGAACCATGATTGTTCTCGAGAAAATAATTTACAACACATGTAGCAAAATGCTGTTAATTCTCACTGTTATGTATCTACCTGGTCAAATGGCTAAAGGGCTCCATTGTTGAACACGTGGGTTAGATGTCTTTCTAGTTTATTTGCTTTTTTTAATTATTAGGCTAGTGTGTGCGTATTGTATGTAGAGATTTATATATAGTTGCTGTTCTTAACAGTTTTTTGGAATACTATGGGTGGAAGAATAAAATGTCTACATTTTGCTCCACTTTCCTTGGACTCTACTACCAGGGAAGGGAAATATCTGTCTCTTTAGCGGTTCAATGTGGCACACTGCGTTAATATAATTTTTTCTTCAACTTCTTTTGCAAATAAATAATCCATTATTTTTTTATTACTCTCATTGCATGTGACCAAACTGGCCAACAAAATACAAATATACAAGGTACAAGGTATTTATCATTATACAACACAAGGTAAGGTTGCATAACAAAAAGAAAGTTTGCAGTCCCTTCCTGCTACAGATAATTAAACATTTATTAATATATGGTAATATAAAATAAATAAAAATTAATATATACTACAGTTATTGATTTAAATATATGCACAGGCTACATGTAAACACCCAGAATATTCCACAATGCATTTTTTAAATTTTCATCTGGGGTGAATGTAAACAGCAGCAACAGGATGATAATATTTTTTATCTTCACATAAAAAAAGTTTGACGTTTGAGAAACAATGTTTACATAACTTCTATGTCTATTAGTATAACCCCCAGACTAACTGAAAACAGACACATCAAAAGCCCACCTGAAACTCATTTGTTCAGCCCCGTGTGCCACCACCAAGCAGTGACCTTCAGGGGGACAAACCAAACCAAAGAGGGATAAAAGGATGGGGCCTACATGGAATGAAGGATGGAGCGATGGAACGAGAGCGAGATTAAGGGTGTGTGTTTGGAGGGGCAGTCATTCCATTAAACTGCTGACTCTCCTCTGGCCTGTGATGGCTTTTACCATAGCAACAATGCCCAAAAGAGGTATGTTAATAATGTAACAGACAGGAGAATAAAGCTGCCAATCAAAGAGCTTCAGTCCCCACTGCACTGAGTGAATTATTCACCACATGCACTGATTAGAACAGGGATAGAGAGCGAGAAAAAGAGACTGACAAAGGTATGGAGAGCGTGACAAAAGGAGAGTGATGTGACTCGAAGGGGAGGAGGAGAGACAGACGGAACAGGCGAAAGGAAGAAAGGAAGGTATTCGCTCGTTATGTAACAACGGCGTTGAAAGGAGAGATCAGTAGGCTGTGGCTCATTTCAAACAAGACAAAGTAACAATCTTGTTGAAAGAGAGGTGGCAATCTCGTGGTACAGTACCGCTCTGCTGGAACACAGGATCATTTTATGTCTCTTTAGCCATTAACTTTTTTCTTGACAGCTTCCATCTGTCTGCCTCCATTCCTCAGTTTTCTTTTATTCCCTTTAGATGCTCGGAAAGCTGTAAGCAAATGCTTACCATTCGAAGGTGGAAATGCACATTCACACAAACAAAGGAAGCATATGTTAACATGTCATCTTTTAGTCACTGATAGGAATGCGGATCTCAAGACAAGCAGCTGCAAACACTGTAAAGAACAAAGACACATAGTAATTCTTTTGAAGGGCATGGGGTAGTAGCATGGGTGTGAGTGTTAGAGAGAAAGAGAATGTGTGAGAGAGAATGTTTTCTTAAAGAATCTCACAAAAGGATATAAAACTGCAAAAACAGACGGTTGAATGTCGGACTGTCTCTTCAGCTCTCTTTGTCTCCCTCCTTCACGCACAACACCACTTCCTGCCTTTTCAATTAGCAATGCTTGATACACAACCTTTCCTGGCAAACCTTTCGTCATTAGAATGCAATTAGTGACTTAAATACATTGAGCTCAAGTATAAATTTAGCCTTTATATGATCACTTGCATGCTAGCAGAAGCAACAAATGGATGGAAAGAAGTAGATTAATTTGAAGCCTGTAGCGTCAAAGGAAACGTGCCACATAATCATTTACACATGCACGCACACAAGACAGACATGCAGTAACACATATGCAAGGGTTTTCCATAGGCAGAGGTATATTGATGTTCAAATGTTAACCAAGTTCTTTTAGTTAAATTGTCCCAATATGTAAACTTCTAATTTCTTTAGGGCTACATTTGGTAGGTTTTGCTTGTATTTTGATTTACTTAAACAGATTTTGATTCACACTTCAGCATGAATTGTCTAAAAAACATGAATACAGCCAATCCAAATGTGTTTATGAATAATCTCACAAAGCCGTAATTCCTGTCCTGGTTTATTCATTTTCTAGTTAGCTGTGCACTGTACGTCTAACACAGCATGTGTGTGAAAACACAGCAGTCCCCGTGCACACTTTACTGTTTTTCCAGGGTTTTTGGCGACCCTTGCGACGTTGGATGAAACATCCTTTCTCCACATGGATGAGTGTGTGTGTCTGTGTGATTAAAAGAGAGGGTTTGTGTGTGTGTTTTTGCATGTGTGTGTGTTGAGGGTGGTAAGATGTTGCTGAGCTTTGTTTTTGTCAAGATTACACATGGACATGGAATAACGCCTGAGGCAACCAGATGGAGTCTCTCTGTATGAGAGCTGCACAATCAAATTCCTCTTTGCAGTCCAGCACTTAATCACTGTATGAGTATGAGACATGCAGCAGTGAAACTGACTATCAAGCGGCCTTTCTATGAGTAAATAAGTCCAACTCCTGGTAAGAAAAGCTTATAAAAGTCATGTGGTCTAAAATAATTGGATGAAGAGGAACATAATGAACAGCTTGGTGGGGATGTGAAAAAGTCCCCAACATCTTGTCCCAGTCACACACTATAAAGGGTAAATGTCTAACACTAGAAAATGATTGTTATGCATTACCAAAAATGATAGAAATAAATAAATAATTAATAATAGTATTAAAGTCAGTTTGACTTGCTTGTCTATTTTTCCTGTCTACTCACTAAACAGGAAACTGACAAACCCCATATTTATAATTGAATTAGGAGAGACTTTTGTGATATTGTGGTATTTAAGCCATTAGGTGGTATAGAAACACCCTGGGCCTGGATATGATGAACCGGAGGTGAATGGGGTGGAGGAGGGCCGCAGCGATTTTGCACTGGCATGGCAGCTGACAGCAGGAGAGAGAACAGATTTGAAGATTGACAGTGACAGTGATTAGCTGATGGAGATCATGGCAAAATCTGCTTGGTTTAACTAAAGTGTGAACACCGTAAGTTGATAAGAGAAGCAGGAAGAGAGAGAGTGTATGAGAGAGGGAGAGAGTTGTAAATGAATGAAGCATAGACATAGTCTTCCTGGTTGAACGTATGATGAGCCTCATTTGAATCTCTATTTATAAGTACATTGACAGAGGCTGTCATATTCACCTCATCCTTTTTACAGTGTTCATGTTTACTTATTATTCTTTTATTTATGTTGGATATGGGAAGTTGGAATAGAAAACGTTGGTGCTTGCGGTGAAGTGTTTGTTTGGCATTTCAAACATTTTATTGGCACTAGGAGTATGTCTCACAAACTGTATCTGAGGTAGCTGACATAAAGCCGGAGTGTGACTAGAAAAGATGTCTGGGCACCATGTACAAAACCTCAGGTCCAACTTAAAGGAGATGGAAACCTGAATCCAGACACAGATGATCACAATATTGAACCAGTCATGAAACACTAATTTCAAGAAAGGTTGCACTGGACACAGGACAGTTGCCTGAAAGAATGGGTTTCATCCTTTTAACCTTTCTCCTTTAAACCCTTAAAAGACCAAAAAAGCTTCAGTGTGTACAGATGAAAAGATACATGTCCTAAGTCCTTTGCACAAGCTAGAGAGAAGGGAGGACTGCTGTATTAACATTTCATTTTAACAAGTGACTTATGAGGAAACATTTTCTGATATATGCTCAATAGTATTATGTAATATAATCAATATTTTATCATTTTTATTATTTTATTTTATTATTTAAAGTGCTCTATAAATACATTTTGCCATCAATAAAGTGATTAGAGGCTCCATTAGTGAAGGTTGTGTAATGAAAACAGGACAAAACAGCTGGCATATAGATGACTGGTGTGCACATTAATGTGCATGGGGCCTGAGTGTCCCCCATGAAGATATATTTATTCATTTAGCTGACGCTTTTATCCAAAGCGACTTACAATTGCTATTTATGTCAGAGGTCGCACGCCTCTGGAGCAACTAGGGGCTAAGTCTTGCTCAGGGATTCATTGGTGGGTCCCTCTCAGATCGCTGAACTATCGGCACAGTATCTCAAAGACACCAGAGAGATCAGCATCTGTAGTCACTACAGCTGGCAACTCACACTCCACATCCTCAGCCGATCATTTTTCAACCTGTAGGCCAAATGCAGCACAACATTTAAACATAGAAGCTCAGTCTATAGATCTTAATTATGATGCTTGTGGTCTAAGAAGCTTGATCTAGGGCTTCATAAACCAAAGGGTTCAGACTAACACTCCACTGAGACTGACATAATGACCACCACTGCCCCCCAGTGGCCTGCAAAAGAAACTGAACAGGGTAGCTTGCACTTTGCCAAAAAGTACAGGTATATAGCGGAAAGTGCTGCAAATACTCCCCATCACAAAAAGACAAAAGAGAGAATAAGGAGCCGTAAGTTAAAAAAGAAGAGTATGACATATGAAAAAGGGTGGGAGGAGAGTTAAGGAGAGTGAAGGGAGAAGAAAACAACAACAAAAAGAAAAGAGATGTAGAGGGAGACAGCCAGCCTTTGTATACCTGTACAAAAGAGCAGACAAAGAACCATGGACACCTGATCACCAAGGCCTTGCACCAGAGAGAGAGAGCCCGCAGGAATAAAGAGAGAGACCGACAAGGGCATGAAGTGCATTTGAGCATATGTGTGTGTCTGTAAGAGTGTGTGTGTTGTATCTGGGGAAGGGGTGAAAGCCAGGAAACAGGTCCTCATTGTGCAGCACAGAGTAATGAGGGCGGTAATGAGGGTTTGGGTTTCCAGAGCTGCCCATTACAAGCGCACCTTGGCTGGGCCCGAGAGAGTCAGGGGACTGAGAGAGCAGAGGAGGGGTGGTGCGTATCAATGAAGATAGGGAAGCTTGATCTAGATAGCAGTAAACAGCCGTCAGTCTCAAACTACCACAGGGAGTATTAGTGACACTGTGGATTTTGATAATACAAGATAATGGGTGTTTATTATTTAATATGTTGCACGTTTTTACATGTTAAATATGTCAATTTGCATTTTCTGTAAATAAATTGACAAATATTTCCTACAAAATATGTTTCTACTTTGGGTTTAATTGTCCTATCTTTTTTCATTGTGCTTGTCTCTGTAGTATTATTATTGACCACCTGGGGGAAGCAAATAACACTGAAGCTACTCTGTCTCCCCCAAAATATGATGACAAACCTTTATCAGCAGCATCATCATTATCATGGATAATCTGTTGACTTACCGGCATTGTTAAACATACATATATGTACACAGACAGACACGCTTCTATACTTGTGAGGTCCCTCACTGACATATGTGTTCCCTACCATCTAGCCTCCCAACCAGAACCATCACAACTTACACTATACCCCCCACCTATACCAAAACCCAGTGGGGGAAGAAGTACTCAGATCTAAAGTAGCAATACCACAATGTAAAAATATTCTCTTACAAATAAAAGCGGTGACTCAAAAATATACTAAAATAATCAATCATTTACTACGGAGCAGAATTGGATTTTTTATTAATGATGTATTAATGTGTGAGCAGCCTTTCACTGTTGTAGCTGGTTGAGGTGGTGCTTTTAACTACTTTACATACTGTTGGGTGCTATTGCTTATAGCAATGTCTCATAATTCTCAAACTAATCCAGCTAATCCCGGAAGTGACAACTGAAACAAACCGTAAGGTCTAATTTTGTTCCTTCATGTTTTACATGTTTGAATGACAATAAAGAATCAAATCTGAATCTGAATATTTAATTTGGTCCTCATTGCCTCAACACCTGTACTCTGTGCTAAAACAATAAAGTTAGAGATAGATAGAGCATCTTCATTCTCACTGCACCGGGTATGATACAGGTATAACAAATGCAAACATTCCAGGCTAAAGGAAACAAATGAAGTTCAGACTGATGAATGAAAACACACACATTAAAAACACACATACACACGCAAACACTTTGTTATTTCCTTTTTTACCGTGAGACAACTTCCTCTTCCACTTCAATAGCTAAACAACCCCTATAATGCAAACAGTATATTTTGCCTAATCTGACAGGCTGAAAGGCCACGGCGGAAAAGAAATAACACGTTAATAGCTAGGTGAGGAGGGATTTACTGTATAATACATGTGTACTTTCTGTATGTATACACAATGAATTTGAGAGCTGTCATCTTTATGAAACAAGCCTGTGAGCAGTTGGCCCTGCTGGCTGGGAAATAATGTAAGATTCAACAGCAACCCTGGTTGCTTACAGAGGTTAATCTGACTTTTAGTGAAATCACTCCAGACATGGGAACTCTGTAGTGACTCTTAGATCGCTTCATAAAGTCTCCCTCCTCTCAGTTCCCTCAAGGTGAATGTCTTAGAGAGCTTTACAGTGCTAGCTTTACAAGAGTTTGTCCAGAGACACAAATGGCACCTGATTCATCTGTGTGTGTGTATCCAGCAGAGCTGTAAAGCCTTCGAAGTCACCTATTCATCCCCCAGCTTGGTTGTGTGACTGTGTACACTCAGGAGACTGACACTGAGACTGGGGCAAAACGAGCTAGCAAGTGGAATGTAAGCATTTGAGAAATGTGAGAACTTGTCTGCAACTTTCACTGTGTGCAGTCCAAAGACACATTAGGGTCTGTGCTTGTGTTTGTGTGTGTGTCCGAAACCTCAAAGTTTACCTGACTAGATTTTGTAAAAACCATGTTTAGATTCTTACACAAAGACTTTGTGTAAGAATCTAAACATGGCAGTTATTTTTACAGTTATCATTTTACAGTGTATCCCCTCCCCCCTGCTACACTTTTTAAACATTAGAATTAATATGTTCAAGATGAAAAAAGGAAACACTGTATGAATGTGACCTGGGTTAGAAAGAGGAGGTAAAAAAAGGTAACACCTTAAGGTTATCTGGCATCATGCCATGACACTTTCCATCACACTTCTAAGAAGACTGTGAGTGTGTGCAATTCATTATAATGTGGGGACAAAATCTGTTCACATCACCACATGTGGAGACTTATCTACCATATGGCGACAAGTCCCAATCCCGACAAGAGTTACTATTTATTTTAGGGTTAAACCTGTAATGCAGAACTTTTGTCTCCCCCCTCTGACAGTGAGATTAATTACTCTGTCATGTTCTTATGGCTAGTTTTAAGTCTTGGTTTTAGGTCAGTTTGTGTGTGCTCGTGCACTTCTGTCTTTGTGAGGACTTCTTTGAGTTTCAAACTCGGAGAGTGAGGACATTTTGAGCAACAATAGAGCTCTAGGAAGACAAAGTCATTGTTGGTTGGTTGGTCAACGACTTTGGTTCAGACTGAAATTTCTCAACAACGATTAGGCTACGTTTATTCTGACATTTAATTTAATGCCATCTGCAGATTGAGATTTGTGGTTTGGAGTGAAATCTTGAAGTCTCAAAAACTATCAGATGGATCTCCGTTCACACAGTTAAAGCAATGATTATACTTTCTGCCTCTGCATCTACATCTGCGAGTACGCGAGGGACTGCGAGGGTCCGCTTGATGAAAAAAAACGTTATCAGAGGGTGATTTGTCATTTTATTTCTGAATATTTATAAATAATATAATAATATTATGTTAATGTTAGCTGTAAACTTTTCTTCTTTTTTTGTCTGTGTTTGTCTGAGTTTAGAGGCATAGTTTAGAATAGCTTGTGCTCACATGCTGGTATGTTATGTAATGTATGTCATTTTATATGTACTTTGTACCCAACTTGAAATGTATATATGTTGAACAGTTGTTAATACAAAATGAATAAATAGTACATCACCTACCTATTACAGACAAAAATGGTGATCTTTGGCAGCCACTGTACTATTAGCACAAGAATGGGGTTTTTCCACAGAAGTACACCTACTACATCGAACAACAATATTCTTCCACATAAAATGCAAACAAAATATGATATGTCTGTATCTGTTCATCTTTCCACAACTATAATTAAGAAATATGCAGCATGTCACAGTAATTGACAACAAAACAATTACTAAATCATAACTTAGACTAGCAGAACCATTAGTTCAGCAGAACACCAATCTGATAACAATTACTATGGGTAGCAGAGAGACTACATACACTACAACATATGGTTATTTAGCTTTTGGCCACTGTCCATACCACCCATATTCCCCTGATGGCTTGCATTTACATGACTCCAAGCAAAGCCAGATTGATTTGGTTAGAGCATTGAGGCTGACTGGCTGGACAAAGGCTTTTGGAGTTTCGTGATTAAGGCTACAGTTTGATCAAAAGCAATGGATTTATCCTTTTTCTGTGCAAAATAACTTTAATTATGTGGGGATTGGTAACTTTTCCCAAGTTGCATACTGCCTTCTTTTATTCTGCTTTTTGAATGTATGCTGAGAATTACTCTAAACTGTGAAATTCATTATTAGTCAGTATGCTCTAGATGTGTCTGCATGTTTAGCTTTGCCACAAAATGTTAGCTAAAGAAAAGACAGCAGTGACCCTGTCATGCCTCCCTCTCAGCCTATGAGCTCTCAATTATACCCCCTACACACAGAGGACACACCAACAGCCCCGCTGCACAGCTACTAGTTGTAAATTTCCTTCTCTCGCTCTAATTCTTCTCTTCACACACACCGTTTGGCCCAGGTCCCAGTCATACTCCTCCATTAAGGGTCCTTGTGGCAGTGGGGCTGCCCTATCGAATGCCTGCGTCCTGTTTGATCCCATCCTAGATTTCAAAGGGAGACACCTGATCCCTGCCCTCGGTGAGGTGGGAGGGAGTGGACATGGGGAAGGACAGTGGGTTGGGAGTACAATGTTTGTAATAGATGGGTACAGGCAGAATCCTGGTCCTCTCTCTCCCAAGGATCTTGTTTCAATGGACAGGCAGTCAGGTGCGTTGAGGTTGAGCTGGTGGTCTTCTCATATGTGGAATCCTCTACATCAGGGGCCTCTTATTTCAACCTTGAGTGTAAAGCATGTTCTCCCAGTTACCTCATGTGTACATAGAACCGATCCTACCCACGTAAATATGAACAAATCCTTTGTCGTAGACAAGTATAATCCTGTGGAAATTGATTCCCAAATCACAGTCACAAACCTTCAACAATATTATTAAATTGTCAACTGTTAGGGTGTGGTGTGGGGACAGAGTGGACCCAAACGCAACTCTGGGGATTAACAGGTTTATTTAGGAGAAAAAAGGGGTTGAGGGACTGGGGGACTGGGGGACAAGGGTGAGTGAACCTGGGGAGAGACAGACAGACAAACGGGGTTAGTGGCTATGGAAAAACTAGGAACTGTGAGACAGATCATGCAGGTTACGTGATAGCTTGAGGGATCAAGTGAGACCGGGTTAAGAGCAACGACGATCAAGCAGCGATGGAGTGGAGAACCGGGGTAGAAGTACTGTTGGAGATGAGGCTGATTGCTGGCAGGTGTGGCAGGCAGAGGAGGTGGCTGACGAGGTGCAGGTGCGGGTCGTTGGCTGGGCTCAGGAGCGGAGAGAGAGAGAAAGAGGGAGAGCACACGCAGGGGAGGAGACACAGGGAGGCAGGCAGAGTACAGGAAAAACAGAATCACAAAACAAAAAAGGAGAAATAACCAGGACACTCACCGTCAGCCAGGCTGCCACCACAACAGTAAACTATGGTTCAAGATATAGTTATGGCTAACATTTGTCCCTCCACTTAATGCCGCTGCAGTACAATGGGATGCAGTACAATGGGATAATCCAACGTTTTTTGTTTAGCTTCTGGTAAATTTGACTTTTTTTTTCTGAATTGAAAAGACTTTTACAAGATCAGAAGCACGTCAGCTTATTTAGAAAACAAGGTTATTGTCATTTATGGTGACGTTTTTGTTCTTTGCGGTACTATACCCAATGCCTCTTGTGACTGTGATTGCAATTTACTCCTTAAATCACCTTAAAATAAATTTTCTTAATATGAGTGATGTGATCCAACATAAACAAACAATTTCTTTGTCAAAGTTGGAACAGTTCTGGTTATTTTTCTGTCTGTGCAGTTTTATCTGTGCTCTTCTCGGTTTGAAGTGGGTGGGATGTCATGCCTCTCTATACAGTGTGCACCAATCAGGATTTAGCAACATTTCAATCAGAATCTGATGACATTTGTGAGGTAGTTGTGTATATTCCCAGCACTGCTAATCAAATCAGAGAAAACCCAAACCCCATCACGCATTCCTAATGAAGTATATTAGATTTAATCAATATAACCAAAGCTTGGTTTATTTAATGGTTAATGGTTAATTAATAGTGTTTACAATGTTTTTGAGCATATATTTTGCGGTGCTTGGCTCATTTACATTGGACTTAGAATTTAGAATTTAGTTATCATTGCTCATTGTGAACAGGTGTGTGTATCATAGACTGTATAAAACATTTACGTAGTGTCCTTGACATCACCCTTAGGTTTCTGAGGAGGTGCTGTGAAGTGTGATGTGTGTGGATCCTGGAGATTCCTGCCTTTGCAATCTTGGCAAACCCATTCTCACTCCCAAGTCGTCACATATGGACACATGGTCAAGACCCATTGGTGTCAGTTTGTAACTTACTGGAATGCCCCTTAATGTCATATTTCATGGGGTCATTCAAGGGGTCTTGACCAAGCATCCATATGTGACGAGTTGGCAGTGAAAATGTGTTGTCTTGGCAGTGCCTGGCTCTGGAAAATGCAAAAATGGGCAAAGCTAAGGCTTCACCTCCATTTTTTTGCGTGCGTAAACTAAATGAAATTCTTGAGTCAGAGCAAGGTCAGGTTGGACGTGTTATAAACATGGACACTAGGGGCCTAATGTGTTCTTGAGCATTGGTAGGAATTTTTACAGTTGAAAAACAGGCTCAATCGCCTTCCAATCAGGTGGAATTTCTGCTAGTAGATGCGGCTGTTTTGCACTTGGGCTTTATGTGTCATGTATCATGAAAGCACTACCTTGGCCATGATTGTTGATGCAAAACAGTAATCTGAAGTGCTGGCTTCATCTATCAGACATGTAAACAGATCATTAACACATGTTTGTTCAGACACAAACACAAATGATGTGCAATCATAGAGCATATACAATACAGCCTTTACTGTACCCATCAGAGGGAGAACTGGTTGTTTCTTGTTTTGACATCAACATCAAGCAGTTAGAGTCACACAGGGTGAAACACCGTGATAGCTATAAAACTAAAAGGAACTGATCGAATTTGAATAAAAATATTTCTGTTAATTGATAAATTGTTTATCTGAGACACTAAACCAAATTCATCACTCCACCAAAACTATTGTATCACTACACCTAAATCATAAACAAGGCATAAACTTGTCTTTCCCTTGCCTTATAAAGCAATGTAGAAACCTGGTCACTTAGTGCTATGTTTAAGGCCAGTCCACTGGTGCATTACTGCTTACTGTTCTAATAACCTATGACCTAAATTGTCTTTTAAGGACCAAATCCTAAAATGATCACAAAAAGTCCTAAAGAAATCCATAAAGACTTTGTGCTTTCCAGATTCCAGCTATCTGTAGTATACATGAGAAAACTCCACCAATAATTATTTAAACTGAGAAATCTGAGGACAATCATTGTTAGAGATGAGGAGTTGGATTTTGGTCTGTAAAGGGATTCTGAGAATATGCGGTACTATGGCTCCTGCAGACTCTTAAATCACTTATGCATCCATAAAAATTCTGGACGGCAATCAAGTGGAAATCTCTCCTGTACTATAAGATCTCATGTGCTGTATGTGTGTGAGTGTGTGTGTATAAAAGGTAAATCATGCAGGGTCACACCCAGAGGTATCTCTAAGGCAGGTCGCATTACTATATCACAGTGTCAGAGATGCCAAACAAGCACCTGTGTCTGGAGCTGTGCCTTTAGTCTGCACACAGCACTCCAGTAAGAAAATTTCTAAACCTGCTTAAGACCATTTCCCCCTCCGGTTTTGATTTGATGAGTATTTATGTGCAGCACTGTAGTCAGCTTTACACATTTGGTTTTGCAACATACAGCTGAAAAGCCACATGTTTACTTAATGGTTAAGAAAGTAGCTTGCTCACCCAGGGAAGCATGTTAGGATCCATGGTGGTCTGTTTCCTTTTCTTTATGAGGTGAATTAATGAAATACACAGCAGCTCATTATGTAAGACCTTTACTACATGGGTTTAGTCAGCAGCAGCTAGCACGTTGTTTGTTTTGTACAGTATATGTATTCTTTACAGTAACATGCATGCAGACAATTGTGTGTGTACACAGTGGCGTTTCCATCACTTCAGATGACATTACATTGACTTACATTAATTGCCTGTAAAAATTTTAAAATAATTTATTTTATGGGCACTGTCTTTTGGCCTTATATGGGAGGCAAGTGTCCCCACATGGGACAATGTGAACAGATGGCCCCTAAAGGAAGGTGAGTCCCCACAATGTGACTGTGTAAACAGATGTATGTCCCAACAACATGAGTAATACAAGGCCACACACACACAAACACATACTTGTAGCTTATTTCCTGAAAGGTTACGTAATTATATGTTGTTAAGCGATGGGAAAGTTCACACAGTGGATATACACTGTTACATCAATTAACCTGAACCCCCACCAAGCAATTACAACAATTCCATTTCAAGTAATTACACTGAGCTCTGGCGTGGGGTTTTACACATTTATTCTTGTTTAGCTAAATAGGGCAGTAATGACATTACTGTGGCTAATCAGGCAAACGCCTTAGCTTTACAAGATTTACTCTGTCATTAGCATTGTAGTATACCATTTCACCACTAGCCATGCCTGAAAGCCTTGTGGTAAGAGCATGACAGCTTGCACATTCAGACACTAAACCAAATTCATCACTCCACCAAAACTACTGTATCACTACACCTAAATCATAAACAAGGCATAAACTTGTCTTTCCCTTGCCTTATAAAGCATTGTGGTAAGAGCATGACAGCTTGCACATTCAGACACTAAACCAAATTCATCACTCCACCAAAACTACTGTATCACTACACCTAAATCATAAACAAGGCATAAACTTGTCTTTCCCTTGCCTTATAAAGCATTGTGGTAAGAGCATGACAGCTTGCACATTCAGACACTAAACCAAATTCATCACTCCACCAAAACTACTGTATCACTACACCTAAATCATAAACAAGGCATAAACTTGTCTTTCCCTTGCCTTATAAAGCATTGTGGTAAGAGCATGACAGCTTGCACATTCAGACACTAAACCAAATTCATCACTCCACCAAAACTACTGTATCACTACACCTAAATCATAAACAAGGCATAAACTTGTCTTTCCCTTGCCTTATAAAGCATTGTGGTAAGAGCATGACAGCTTGCACATTCAGACACTAAACCAAATTCATCACTCCACCAAAACTACTGTATCACTACACCTAAATCATAAACAAGGCATAAACTTGTCTTTCCCTTGCCTTATAAAGCATTGTGGTAAGAGCATGACAGCTTGCACATTCAGACACTAAACCAAATTCATCACTCCACCAAAACTACTGTATCACTACACCTAAATCATAAACAAGGCATAAACTTGTCTTTCCCTTGCCTTATAAAGCATTGTGGTAAGAGCATGACAGCTTGCACATTCAGACACTAAACCAAATTCATCACTCCACCAAAACTACTGTATCACTACACCTAAATCATAAACAAGGCATAAACTTGTCTTTCCCTTGCCTTATAAAGCATTGTGGTAAGAGCATGACAGCTCTTACAGGAGAGTTTAAATCGTTTTGACTGAGAGAGGGTTAATAAAAGTATGATCAGCAACAGAGACAACCAGCTCTGTCTCTCTTTGGGGTTTTATGGTGCTGCATAATAGTGCCTTGTAAACAGTTTATTTATCCAATTAAAGTTATTAAATTAAAGGTAATGAGCCACACTGAACAAAGAGTAAGGTGGGGCTGCTTTTCCAAAGCTAATCTCATGATTTGTCATTATGGAACATTATTTACATTCACTTATGCCTTGCGAGCCCTCATTGTCTCCCCTCATCTCCAGCCACATTCCTCCAGATGGGACAGGGTGTGTTTGAGTTTGCGCTCCAAGTCCTTGTGCAAGCACATTCAACACATCACCTGGCATATCAAAAGACACGATTTTCTTCATGTTATCGTGCTCTGGAGTCAAACGGACTTTGTGGATTAACAATAATGTTGCTGGCAGAAAAATCAGCGGTGACAAAAATCCATGTGCTTTAGATTAGTTGGGAAAGACTTCCCCTCTCAGCTCCGACCTGTGTTATGGTTTCCAATTTGAAACTCAAGCCCACAGAATGTCATACAGCAGAACAATGCAGTGTGCTGCCCATGCTGTGCTCAGCATATGTGGGCAGGATTGGTTTACTAGAGTCCAATGTTTTATTTAGCATGCGTCAAAGTGTGTGTGTGTGTGTGTGTGTGTGTGTCATGAGGGCATATACCCGTGTGTTTAAGGGAGCATCAAGGAACACTAATCAACAGTCTATTACAAATGTGATTGATGAACTTTGGCAGAATACTGCAGCTATAGCCTGCAGAGGACACATTGCTTTTGTGTGTATATCAGTGTGCAAGCACATGTCTGTGTATCCATATGTGGATGATATTTTATTCAGCAGATGTCACTGCCCCTTGTCACACTCACCTGAACAAGAAGAGACACAGATGCAACCTAAAACCCCGGGCTTGGATGGCTCTCTTGTAATAACCCTGACATCATTAAAAATAAAGGGTGGAACATGACAATTACCACCCTTTACCACCCATCTGTCTTGCTCAGCCGCACACAGTCTGCATTGAATATTTAGCTCTGGCCACTGGTTAGAAGACCTTCTGTATAGACTGGTTTCATTTGAAATATAATTAATAGTTATAGTTAATTTTATGAAAGTGATTTTGGATAATACAAGATGAACCTGAAAAAAATGTCTTTAACAAGCACATTCTCCACCAACATGTTGACCAACATCTCTCAGAGCAGAACTTGAGAGGAGGTGAGAAGTCATTTTGTATGAAAGCTGTGCTGTCTGGCCAAAACGCTACTCAGAGATGAATCTCTGGGTTACATTAGCTCTTGTTTATCTCCACGTCCACTTCAAAATTGACTCTGAAGGATGTTAGTCTCTGGATATACAGACTACCTCTCTGGGTGTGCTAGATTTTCAATTCTATTCTCTTCTATCACCATTTCGCCTTTCACCCGTGCACTTACTACTTTTCTCTTGCATTTTGTTACTCCAGTTCCACTTCCTTGACTTCATTTGCTTTAACATGTATGTTTTTGCTGTTCATCTTCTGGCGAACTTCTGGTGTTTCTGCAGCCAGATAATGCAACGGCCACTGGAAAGCCATTAATGTGGGATCTCTAAGAGTTCTGTATACACCTTTTCTACCTTTCAAATATAAACACTTTAAATGGTTCCAAGTTTATTTCCCACACAGTGTTTAGTACTGTCTGACAGGATGTAAGCTGGAGCCAAGTGGTCTTTCTAGTAACACAGTTCCACTGAAATGCTTTGAAAAGATGGTTTGTAATCAAATGATACACACATCTGAGTTGTCCAGTCTGCTCAAAGCATGAATTCCACATTGCTAAGTTGAGTGCTTTCTAAAGAGTTCGTAATATGTGCTGAATTACTTCTCAAGACTCCAACATGCCTGGGATTCAAATACAGATACAACCATTGCCATAGCTAAATCTTAACCAA
The DNA here is from genome assembly GCF_021292245.1 of Micropterus dolomieu. NCBI lineage: Eukaryota > Metazoa > Chordata > Actinopteri > Centrarchiformes > Centrarchidae > Micropterus > Micropterus dolomieu. The sequence continues at coordinate 16,588,597 of NC_060157.1, read as the reverse complement.
AGGCTCTAATTTCACCTTGGGTACAAAGTATAAAGTGAGAGAAAGGAAACATACACACAACTCCCTCTTATCCACTCCAAGTGCATGGATAAACACCCTTTTCTCTTTTAATATGGTCAATGTGGGAACATCGTTGTAGGTCATCTGTGTAGGCATTGATATACAGTATAACATAATTGCGAGTGTCTAGTTAGATGGTAACAGTGAGTTACCCACTCAAGATGTATGACAGCACTAATTAGGCTTGTGTTTAACTGATTGCCTCAGAGAACATAGGGGCAGTGATTTTCCATGGCTGTCAACCCAACCGCAGACATAAAGAATAAACGTCCATACTTGTGTTAGTGTGAGACAGAGCTATAAACACATTTTAATGGCCACAGACACCTGTGAATACTTCACTTCCTTTCTCTCTCTTTCTCACACACACATACACACACACACACACACACACACACACACACACACACACACACACACACACAGTCATATATCCCTCCTCTAAGCTGCCCAAATCACATCTGCATCTGTCAGACTGGGTGTATGTAGTGAAAGTTGGTGGTTTTCCATGTGATTATTCTTTGTGGAGTATTCTTTGTGAGTCATCTCCATATGTGTGCAAGCTCACACACACACAATCCCTCCTGTAGACTGGCGATGGAGACCACCTGGTCACAATCAGTCAGGGCCAGGGGTTAAAATCATTGTGTCTTTAGTGTGGTGGAAAAGGCTCATGGAGGGATTGGCAAGGCAGGAAGGAGGATTGGGTTGGACTTGACAAAGTGTGATGCCACCACACGTACTAAGCGTGAACCTGAAAATGGATTAATCTGTTCGTCGAATCTACCTCTGAAACTTGCCAGGCCATGACTGATGCGGTTACTGTGTTGTGGCACTTTAAATATGGAGAATTTCTGTGGAGGTACTGTAAAGCAACACTTCTTTATTCAGAGTCATAGTCTACTTCCTTTGCTTGGATGTGTTGCAAAAGAAACAGTTGTGATCAGGAAGGCATTTTATGACTCAAAGTAGGATAGACTTCAAAGAACTAAATGCTTCCTGTGAGAGAAATCGGGCAACGGGCAAAGGTTAACTGGGCACCAAGTTGTCTGACAAAGTACATCAGACCTTTAACCCAGGAAGTTACGCTAATGTCACAGACTTTTGTATCTGCTTCTATAATACACTTTTGAGCCCAGGTAATCATCTGCAGCTGCCCACAAACACACATAGAGACAGGAACATTTGGGATTCTTTAGGATACTAACTGAGGATTGACACTGACAAGAGCAGACAGTGGAACAAAAGATGGCAAACATGGGGTTGATCCAAACAACATTGGTAATTTCCTGCCACCTCTGGCCCATTATTAGGCTCTTCTCAGCCCCACCACCATCCCCCTCCACACCATAGCACGTCAATCTCCAGGTTAAAGTTGGAACTAGTCAAAGACAAAGAAAAACGGACTGGAAAGGAATGTCTTAAGTAACATGTTTTCTCTTTACAGCTCTGTGATACTGTAGGTGCTTGTAAGGTAGGATAAGTGTCAGTGTAGTCCATATGGTTTTCTGCAGAGCATGGAATGTTTTTGACATCACCTGCCTCTCATCATTCATCTCTGTCTACACACTGAAGCAATGCTGATTAGTTGTGTAGTTTAGACCCTGGTTGTCTGTTAGTGTCTGCAGGTGTGAGTATTTGTAGACACTTTACTTAATTGTGCTTTTTAAACTATTTGACAGCAGACCCATCACTCTGTTTTTGTTTGCCCACTTCAATTCAGCACTAGGTAGAGTTTCAGAAGTAGCTGGAAGTCGCTGGCTTAAAATAGCTGTCAGTCTCTGTGTTTTATCCTGCCCTTACAGTACATACTCCGGTCTGCCAGACGGAGACTCACTGCCATCTCTGTTGTGGCGAAATCCATCAGAGGGATTGTCAGCTGGATTTAATGGCCGCCTTGTCTCTGTGCCATGTCATTCTTTCCTAAAGTGTTTCTCTCTTTCTGTCTGCCTTCTGTCTCTCCCTCTCCCTCGTTCTCTGTCTTTATTTCTTCCTCTCTCTTCCAGCACCTTTTTTTCAGTCAAGATGTAAACCAGAGCTGGCCCCAACGGCAACACACAAAAGGAGGTTGTTGCTACAATAAGCATCTCTTAACAAACAAAGAAATAAATGTGTGAAAGCCAAGGCTGTTCTCTGTACCCCCTACCCTGACATATGGCCGACACTCTGCAGACCTTCAACGTGGCACGGGAACACATGACATCATCAGCGAGAAGCAGGACATAATGCAAACAGGACATTTGTCATTCAGACACTGTTTTGTCAGGTTTATTTGGGCTGAAAATCATTCACCATTTTCTTTCTTTTGGGACTACTAAATTGTTTCCTTAAAATATAGCGCCTAGTTTTTCACTGAACTAAGAAGTTTAAATACATACATGCTGAGTATACACGACAGTATAAGGCTGTTCACCCCCATTCATTGCTTGCCAGATGTGATTTGGACCTGTCTGAGCTCTTGTTCTTTTTTCATGTGTTGTCGACTGTGATTAATTTATTGGTGTGTTTTCTTTGTTTTATTTTTAAGTTTCTTTGTACACAACACTGCCTGCAACCAGAATTTACCCAAGGGGACACTAAAGCTGAAACTTGTCTTGTCTGTTGTCCATGTTTTGAGATGCTAATGACCATGAAGCTCATTGCATCTCATCCCCTCCCAGTTCTGGCAAACAAAGGTGTGCTTGAGCAAGACGGAGTGATTAATAAGTGCCTAGGGTGCTGCTGAAGATCTGACCTGGTGCTCTGAACTCACCAACAACGAAACAAAAAGAACAAACATCCACATGGCGATTACCTCTATGCAATATTTTTTTCATATTTAAAAGCATAGGCCACAAGCTTTTTGGAGGTAGTTTTCTCATCCAACAGAAGCAAATCTTCCTATTATATTTGTGTTGTGCTGATATTAAGTTTGTGGGTCATCTGATAAAGTAGGTCAAGAAAGACTTCTGGCCACATCTCTATTGTATACAAAGCTACTAGTGCAGATGATGTCATATAAATACATGACTCACACCCGTACATCATAATTGATCATTGCACTTTCTATTTCCATCCCTCTCTTTCACACGCAGACACACACGCAGACACACACAAACACACACACACACACACACGCAGACACACACACACACACACACACATCATACACAGGCATGTCTTATATGTGGTTTGGTTTATGGTGATGTCATTTTACAAACGTTCATTGCTGCATGCTTGTCAGGATTGTGGAGATGAAAGCACAGGAAGTTGGTAAGAAACTTTAAATCTTGTCCACAGGCAGAAAGGCTTGACTCTGGAATTACAGGCACGCCGATATGTTCTTACCCAGATTGCTCTTCATATTCTGTGCTGTTCAGCACAGACCTCAAACAGAAGCTGTCTGCAGCTATGAAACTTCAACTCACGGTGAACTCTAGCTGACTGGAGAGTCGATTTACAGACTGTACATCTGAAGCATTGCAGAACTGTCCATTTACATCTACCAATTATGAAGGTAAGACTGATGGCTAAGTATTACAAAATGCATCTTACTATTTTGGTCTCACTTTTTCTGTAAGATGTGTAGAAGTTTGAATTGCTGTTAAGGTTGTAAAATACAGCTTTGCAGTTAGCTGAGGATTGGTGAAGGTAACTTTTTGGCAAAGTGTGGTCACACATTGACTGAGAAGTGGTCTTGTGTGGTCCGACTGGGTTAGGATAGTGTTAGTCAGAGGTTTATGAATGGAGTAGAAGAGACATCTTTATGGCTCTGAGGCCCTCTCTCACCGCTAGACAACACTAAACACCAGGAGAGTTCGGTTCAGCAGACCCCTGGGAGTCCCAAAACATGACGTGCGTGGATTTAAATGTGTGTGTGCACGCATGTGTGCATGTTGCCTCCTTAATAAGAGTAGTTCCCATCTGCAGTTCACCATACTTTGAGAAGAATAAATTTTGTTAGCTGAGCTTCCGGCCCCTTTCTATGAACTCTAAGGGAAAAAGTAAAGGTAATACGTCACAGAGAACCAAGCTTACGACTTGGTCTTTGTCTGATGAAGAATGTTTTCTATGGCAAAGAGCGAGTGGAAAAACACAGCAGCAATTACTGTGAAAGTTAAGCTTGGCCATAAAAGCGGTTTGGAAAGGCTTACTGCAACGTTCAGTGTAACACGGTAAGCATCTCCACCTTCAATGTGTAGACACAGGATATTGAAATCTCTTTGGCGTCCATAATGAAATGATTATGAAACAGTCCCCATCTCTGAATGAAGTGATGGAGCTCTGTGCCGAACGGAGGGTGAAGCCATGACATCTTTTCCCAGTTAAAGAGGCTTAGGGAGCAGCCATAGCTCCAGTGACCTGCGCTGATTAGAGAGGTGTCTGGCACGGAGGCTGTGTGTGTCTGCCAAGATCTAACCACCCAAGTGTTATATACACACACACACACACACACACACACACACACACACACACACACACACAGTGAAATCAACTGAAAACGCAAAAGTAAAAGCTGGCTTCCTGAAAATATGATTACTCCCCTAGTTTTGGAGCTCATTCCTTAAAATGGCAACCACTGGAGTGAGTCTGGGTTCCACACAATTTCCAGTCATTCAGAGTCAATTAGGTGCTTCATTCCATACTGCTGATGTTTCATTTTCTCTACAGGGGATTCGACGGTTTGTAATGATAGACATAGTTTATCAGTATTTTCTTCAGCACAAAGCAGACTGTTAACGGCCGTTTGACATATTCAACAAATTACTCCAACTCAGCCTCTGCTGAGATGACAATTGTTGCTAGAATATATTCAAATCATCCCTTTTCCCAGACCACTAAGCTCGGATAATTGCAGATGGACTTCTTACTCATTTCACGACTCTTTTTATTCTTTGTTTGCAGTGTTTTCTGCCACCCCACCCTTTAAAGTCTTTAGTGTACAATATCCTCATGAGTTTTTGACCCTGCCTCTCCCATCCAAAGAGTACATCAAAAAGTTCAGAAGAAAATCAGACCGATGTGTCTGGGAGCATCTGTCCAGAGCTATCCCCATGTCAAATGAGGTGCCAAGTACAATGAAAGTCAAAGAAAGTTCTGAGTTCTCAGATTATTGAGAAGAGAAAATAAATATTTTTATCTTATCACAATTGGCTTTATGGACATGAGGAGCTCTCTGAGAAGACAATTAGACACCAATTTCCCCTCAAAAGGCTGAGTTTCCTGCACTTCGGCCCAAGATAACTGCAGCAAGAATAGTTTTGGACTCGGTGTGAGTATTTTTTGGCTGAGTTTGCAAACATGAGCCCCAGCCATCCTGAGGCCACAAGGGAGAGAGAGGTTTTTGGAATACAAAGAAATGAGGTATTCAATATTACTTTGAACAGCACTTTGGACTGAGATGTGAATGATGACTCGAGGGATTACATTTCAACATTTGAAATCACTCCATTTCACTTGAATACAGCTGGCTGTTAAAGGATGATTTCGGGTTATTAGATCCTGGCTCTTATTTTCATGGATTTGGCCATCATTTCTATTGGTTATGATAACATGTTATTCACCAAAGTATTTGATGAGATCTGGGAACATGGTGATATCACTGCAATGAAGTCTGACAGGGAAATAAACACCTCCAATGATCAGACATTTTGAAAACAAGCCAAATAGAAAATCAGCACACCAACATGTTGGTAATAGTCTCTCATTACACAAGGAAAGCTGTGTGTGCACCTCTAAGTATGGTAGGTCAAAGTTGAATTAGGAAGTCAGTCATTTTGGATAATACTTACTTAATAACTTCTGCCTTTATTTATCTTCAAAATAAGGTTGGCTAACCTGTATGATTATCTGGCTTATCATACATGTTGCCCTGTCAAACTTTTTGCTGCATTCCCAGATCTCAGCAATTAACTTGCATCATACAAGGTTATTAAAACCTATAGAAATGGTGGCCCAAACCATGAATTTAAGAACCAAGTTGTAATACACCACAATTAGTCATTGATACTGATTGATAATGGGATCGGTATAAGTGAGCAGTTCCAAATCTTCCAAAAGCAGTGTATGTATTTTAAATTGCACAGTTAGTCAGGATATGACTAACTAAATAGCAAACTAATGGATCACTACTGAGGTAATGTCTGTGTTTAATTATCCTGCTGACGTTAGAATAGTTTGGTCAGTAAAGTGAAAGTAATAAATGGGGGAAAAGTGGCCCACAGCCACTCTTGCAACTTTTTTAGGCTGTACTTCAGCACAGCGGTGCTTGGAGCTAAATTCTAACACGCTCACAATGGCATTGCTAACATGCTGATGTTTAGCAGGTATAATGTTTACCATCTTGATGTACTATTGCTAAAAGTTGCTTATTAGCACTAAACACAGTACAGCTGAGGCTGATGGAAATAGATTTGCAGGTGTTTGGTCATAATATTGGGAACATTGATGTCAGGGGATCACCAAAGGTATTGCAATTCATCTTAAAGGGATAGATAGATGTATTATGGCAATCTATTCAGTAGTCGTTGAGACCTCTCACTTAACACCATAAACGTCAACCTCATGGTGGTGCTAGAAGAAAAGTAAGAGGATCACCAAAGTCTGCTGGCTCTGGGAACCATGAATGAATGTCTAAAATGTCAAATAGCAGTATATTTAGTAGTTGTTGAGATATTTCAGCCTGGAACAAAGAGGTGGACCAACAGACAGACAGACTAGCATTGGCACCGCTTGAGTCACACTGTGAGCATGGCTGAAAAAAAACTCCAAACACCAGAATGCATGAGTTTAGTTTTCCACCTGTATGCCGACAGACAGATCTATTCTTTTGAAATATTTGAGATTTTATTGTTTTCTAGACTGTGGTGATTTATGCTAATATGTTTATCCCATCAATTTACCAGGATTAGCCTCAGCTATATGTTTCATCATGTGTGCTCAATATCGTTATGCTGCAAGATGTTCTCCATGCTCCACCTTCTGTCACAACCCGTCTACAGTCTTCTGGAGCTTGTTTTGCCAGGTGTATTGTGAAAACATATGTTGGAAGAATCCTTGAACTCAGTGAAGCTTTTTCCATGATGCTCCACAGCACCGAACAAATGACATCTGCCTGCATTTTTGTTTTATAGTTTGGACATTCCTTTATCCCTTAGTGAAAATGCCTTGTCACCAAAGGCCTTCTTGCTCATTGCTCTCTTACTCCATACTTCTTTCTGTTCCCTTTTTACCTCTTCTCATTCTATCCATCCTTCACCGTGGCGCTGTAATGGCTTTAGCAGATGCTGTTTTGAAGTAGCAGATAGTAGCTACTGTGTGGCATTAGATGTGCCTTGTGTTCTGGGTTTTTGTTTATGGCTGTAACTAAGCCCTCTAGACCAGTACCAGCCCTGCTGTCTGTCAGATATCTACTGCAAGCCGCCACACACAGAGGAACTGAAGCGCTTAAAGGACCATACCAGTGGTTTTGCACAAGCAGCCCTGCTTACCACTTATATTACTGCCCCCCATTTCCCAGTGCAAGTGGTGCTGTAATTTAAATGCGTTTTTCCTGCCTTCCAGGGGCCGGTTGTTCTCAGTTAATTTTAGTATGCTATCAAAACCAACTCTTGAAACTTGCTAAGCGTAGTGTGAAACGCATATGCATTGTTTGTGGCTGTTATCCAACACGAATGCTGTAAAATCTGACAGTTGTACTGAATGGTCTATGAAATTTATTTTGCTGACTTCAGAGTTGAAGAAAGTTTTATCCATACACGATAGGCACAATTCCTTCATGTCAAATTCACATGTGTGCTATCATTGGATAGTCAAGACTGGAAAACCTGCGCGCTAGTTAGTAAAACAGTAACTCTACAAAGTGGAAGTCAGACAGTCTGTCCAATCAGAACTTCCTGTAGACGAGACATTTCTCCTAAAATTTGGCTAACCAATCCAACATAGAACTACACAAAATGAATGTATATCATGTAGATCAGTAGATCATAGAAATTTGTCAGGAAATAAAAGATTGTTTTATGAGCAAAATCACAATTAAGTTTTATGTTGGTTTAAAATATGCATGCATACTTTGGGAAATGATTGGAACTAACTGGACATGTAAGCAGAAAGCAGTTATTTGGTTTAAGCATGCAACGGCACCGGTGTGGTTCTTTAAATGCTGCAGAAACACTTCTTGTGCAAGCCGATCCTGATTTCATTTGATACTGGGAAAACACAAAATGAAGATAATGAAGACAATGTAACATGTAACATTGCAGTAGCAATAAACTAACGTTTGTTATACTGGCAAAAGCAAACATGCCGAAATAGTAATCTTTGCATGAATCTGCATGAGAACTGGTAGAGGAAGACAGCATTTTTTCCTGATTTCAGGAGCAGACTTGTGCAATATAAGAAGGGGTTGTTCTTCTGTTTCTTTGGAAACTTTCAAGAGTTATCTGAAGTGCATGTTTCTAAAGCAAGAGCATCTAACCAAAGAGTTCTGAGGAATTCTTAATATTACTTTTGCCACTGTTTACATCAGTAATTCACTATGTCCAGGACCTTTCCAGTAACTCTGTGCTTTGGTTAGATCTAAACAAATGACAAAAATGGTCTTGAAGCTTGGGCATGGTAGATCTGGTGTGTGTCCCTCTTAATTGTGTATAAGTGCATGCTGGTGTGTATTTGAATTATCTGTCCCTGCTCACAATTCATCCCAGTCCCTTGGTGGCTCCAGAGCAAGCTGGTGAGCTCATTTCCATTACATGTTGTGTGTTATGCTGGTATTTCCTATCTAATCCCCCTTGCAGACTCAGGCTGACACTGATCTCTTTTTGTCTAAGCATACCAAAGGATAGCTTTGGATAAAGGAACGAGCCTAAAAGCTTATAAAACTTTCAGATCAAACACACTGTTCATTTTCAATGTTTGTGTGACTGACGAAAGCCATTCTGGATCCTCATGTCTAACGCTTGTGCAATGCCATTCCTTCCCAAGCTCATCACTTGATTTATCAAACAGTTTTTGGTGGTTTCCTCACTTTTTACGTACAACAAGGAGGTTGGAGGTCGTTGAGTTTAACCCCAACATTGTTGTATTAAAAAATAAGGCTGGAGATATTCCACAGTTTTGTTATTGAGCACAAATTTCATGAAAAAGCCCCAAAGCATCTTAGTCCTTCTCTCAGTACTTCCTAACTGCCCTGCCCTGTCTGAGGCTCTCATCCCCAATCGATTTTGTTGCTACTGAAGATGTAATTGTTCAAAAACTGGTCACAAATATATAGTTTCATTTATTTTAAAATGCCAAACAGGAGTACATTGTGTTTCTGTTGTGGACCATTTTCACAGAACCACAAAAGCACTTAAGCACAGAGTACTTAAAGTGAAAGGACGGTATGTAGAATTGATTCAAAATAAGCTACCTTGGCCATATTCACCGTAATAATATTGCATTCTTTGCAACAGTGTGGCTCATTGATGTGTTGTTAATAGTTTCTGAACAATGAAGCACAGAGAAATAAGCTATATTGGACTTTTTGTAACCTGTGACCTGTAATTGACTTTAATAGCTGTTAACAATGATCTTAAGCCAGGTGTTAAAGTTAACCATATTGTAGTTGCCATATGCAGAAATTATAGGAAATGAGAGTTATAAAAACATTTGCATTAGACATAAAAAAACACTGAACTCACTCTGGGCTTTTGCCAAATTGTCCACTATCAACGCTAAATTAAATCTTCCAGTATATCTGTATTGAGTTTACAAAGTTCCTGGTAAGTCCAGTGGCTTTCTAGACTGTTTTGGGTCAAAAACAACACAGCCAAGTCACTCTCAGTATCACTCCTGCGCCTACTCTCATTTTCCATATGTCATCTAGGATGGTGCTTGGAGTTATCAGCTGGCATTGCAGGTAATTTTCTTCTCAAAGCAAAAACATAAATGAATATGAAGCAATGCTACATATTGCAATTTAAGTACAGGTCTCTGTAAGCTCTGCAAGAGACCAGGCAATATTGTTGTCTATAAACGTGAGTAAAAGCAATTTGATTGTTTAGTGCTCCTTTAAAGTTTGTGCACCTTAGATGTGATTCCATTGAGATTGGAGAGGGAATGTCATAACACACATCTTCACAGACTGGGAGTGTTTTGACTGTTGGTTTAAGGTGTGGGGGTCATGCCTAGAGGTTTGTGGGGGTGGTAATTGCGCCTTTCCTCAAGAGTGTGTCTAACAAGCATTCATTCTTATTTTCTCTCATTGCATTCCAACTATGTACAGTAATTACCCTCAGGGTTCTCACACAGCTTTCACTCTTTACCTGGTTGGAAAGCTTTTCCGATTAGTCAGAGGTGGAAACACCCTGGGATCTCCAAGGTGTCATAACGTTGTCATGAATTAACTTTATATCTGTTGGGCATAAACATCTCTGGTTTCCGCGTCAGATAATGTAGACCACTGCTACAAAGACAGTCTGTAAAGACAAGCTTGTTAATGTATGTCAGACTCAAACACTTCACACTGGTAATGGAGCATCTTAGTGTCAACATGCTGGTAACAAAAACCTATTTCATTCTGACATAGGGAAACAACATCTCACTAAGCAGTTTGTGTTTGGACTTGTGAATGTATGTGTGCCTGGCTGTTTGTATGCGTGTGTGTATATGCGAGAGTGTACATGGTGACCCAGTTTAACCCTTCAAAAGACTCTCTGTAGGGTTTCCTAGCCAGCTGCTGCTTTGTTCCTCTCCCAGGTGTCTCTTTTAACTCACCTCTCACAACTTACTCTGCCTCCCTTCCTTTCTCCTCCTTCTTCTGCTGCCTCCGTCCTCTCTGCTCTGGAACGTACCCTGACTCCACACCCTCTCTTCTAATCCTCATCTACAAACACGGTATTTGCTTTTTGAAAACACTGATGTGTGATCCCATGTGTAAATAAACCAGTATATGTTTAGCTCTACAGAAGAAATAGCCTCGTTGAACGTTGTCGGTTATTATTCAGTTATGTAGGCCAAGTCACCTGCTGGCACCTTAACTAGTTTCCAGCTACATGCGACAGAAAAGAGAAAAAACAGTAACATGTACACACAGTGAAAGAAAGATGTAATGTTTTAGCACCCCTTCGAACAGGCACAAGGTTAGTATTTATCATAATACTGTAATATTAATGTGTTGGTGGTGTTTTGAATAAGTTTTGAGCCATTGTAGCTGTTTCTTGCTGTCTGATTAATGGGCTAATGCTAGGCTTGTAAACTAGTGCTAAACTATGCTAATGTTCTGAAACTATATGGTAAGGTAGCTAATGCATTTGTTGTTTGGGTTTTTTTTGTAACCAGCTCTTACATTGGTTTTGGGATTTTCACTAAATCTAAAAACATTAGTTCAAGTGTCAGACCATCTTTTGGAGGGATATGCTACACCATGTGATAAACCTTTTACAAATTTTGCCAGCACTTTCTGACTCTTACCAACTTTTTGTTGCTTCCAACAAGTCTCTGTAATAGGTGTGGTCATATTATAACTGCATGAAGACAAAATGGTGATTAGATCAATGGTACACAGAAGCTGTTAACCTTGAACTGAATGGGTTTGCATAATAATAATAATAATAATAATCTTTATTTTATCGAGCACTTTTCAAAAACAACTTACAAAGTGCTTTAACAAGTGTAAAGCAGGCTGTTCCAGAGCCTTGGGGCCCTGACAGCAAACGCTCTGTCCCCTTTAGTTTTCAGTCGAGACTCTGGAACAGACAACAGACCTCTGCCCGAGGATCTCAAGGTACGTGCTGGTGTGTATGGGACTAAAAGGTCAGAAATATTACAAGGCAAGAGGCCATGAAGAGCTTTAAAAGTGATCAATAAATTTTTAAATTCAATTCTAAAACATACTGGCAAACATAAGGTTTGCACAATACTGTCATAACTATGTCATACAATTTTAACATAAATTAAGGATTCAAATGAAACTGTCAAATGTTTTTCTACCAAATGCTGAAAATGTTCCCATGGTTTTTAATATTTGACAGTATAATTATATCTTTAGGAAACTTTACAACTTGAGATGAAGGAAATACACTGTTATTAGAAGATTTCACATATTTAAGGCATGCCATGACATGTTAATGACAGGCTATGTCCCCTTGATAAATTGAAGTTACCTTTACAGATTAACCAGAGCTGTCACTTAAGTCGTAAACATTCAGGCAGTTTCTTGTTCATGTCATTTTTCATGACACTTCTATGCCAGCACACTCCTTTGAATTAACTGGTGCCCCCCCGGATTACCAGGAAGCATTTATAACCCTCAATTTATCACAATTTTATATCTCTCTTCTGGCAATTATAGTAATATAATATTTAAGAGACAACACCTGTAATCAAGCTATCTTAAAATACTAAATACTTTTGTGAGAGGCAACCAAAGTGAGATAAACCTAGAGAACAAAGCAAAGTATTTGAGGAATTAAGGAAGTAACCCTTCTGAATTCATCAAGTGACAACTTTTAAATAAATGTGCCTTCGAGCTGTACTTTATTCAGACCAGCCACAGGCGGAAAACAGTGTTGGGTTAAAAAATTTAATGCGATGAAGGAAGAGGAGTGTTTTTATGTTTTTCACTGCTGGATGTTAAAAATGATCTCACCACTGAAGCCTTAATTAATGCCTCTGGATATTCATTTATTCAACTATGTGGTTTGATTATTATTTTGGTTGTACAAGAGGTTTTTTTTTTGCTTATTTTACTCCGTTGCCCTTCGAGGGAACTCGAACTGCGTCGGTGACGACACTATGGGAACGCCTTTGGGCGTGGCAGGGCTGAAACATGAATGAAACTACTCCAATCCTATTGGTGTTACTAGAACGGTAGCGTGTGACGGCGTAACTGGAGGCGTATATAAGCACGCCGGCACACCGGAGACATTAGCCTTTTTCTATTCAGCAGGCACTCTGGCATGTTTGAAGACCAAAGCTACAGCAAAAACCGAAGAAGCTCTTACCTGGAAGGAAGTCAGATGGCAGACAGAGAGATGGCTGCTGAACAATTCAGGCGGTGTGTTTTTCCATGCCCACGCTATATCACGGCTGGGGACACTCATGTCCTGTGTGTTTCCTGTCTGGGGATGCTGCATGCCCAGGCAGCTCTCGAGGGGGCTGCTTGTGGCCATTGCAAGGCCCTGCCCTTGAGGGTGCTGAGGTCCCATGCGGCTCTCTTCTCCCAAGACGGCAGGATGCGCTGTCCCCGTGGATCGGGCCCGGCGGTCGCTGAG
>NC_060157.1:16559610-16575205 GCF_021292245.1 Micropterus dolomieu | reverse complement strand
TCTAGGGCCCTCCTCGTAGGGGCTTCGCTCCACGATTTGTGTGAGGCAGCTGGCTGGGCCACTCCTCACACTTTCATCCGGTTTTACAGTCTGGACCTTCCTTCTGCACCCGGCACCCGTGCGCTCTTCTCTTAGTCAGGCCTCAGGTTTTTGCACACTGGGGGCAGGCGGAGGTTTCGGCGTGGCATAGTGGGTATTCTCGTTCCCATAGTGTCGTCACCGACGCAGTTCGAGTTCCCTCGAAGGGGAACGTCTCGGGTTACGTATGTAAACCTCGTTCCCCCGGTAGCGTGTGACGGCGTAACTGGAGGCGTATATAAGCACGCCGGCACACCGGAGACATTAGCCTTTTTCTATTCAGCAGGCACTCTGGCATGTTTGAAGACCAAAGCTACAGCAAAAACCGAAGAAGCTCTTACCTGGAAGGAAGTCAGATGGCAGACAGAGAGATGGCTGCTGAACAATTCAGGCGGTGTGTTTTTCCATGCCCACGCTATATCACGGCTGGGGACACTCATGTCCTGTGTGTTTCCTGTCTGGGGATGCTGCATGCCCAGGCAGCTCTCGAGGGGGCTGCTTGTGGCCATTGCGAGGCCCTGCCCTTGAGGGTGCTGAGGTCCCATGCGGCTCTCTTCTCCCAAGACGGCAGGATGCGCTGTCCCCGTGGATCGGGCCCGGCGGTCGCTGAGGTGGCGCAGCGGCTTCAGTCATGGGGCTCCCAGTGCGACATCTCTGACGGCATCGGGACTGCCGAGGCTTCCCATGTCTCGTCTTCCGACTCCGACTACTCTCTGTCCCGTTCGGGAGCCCGCTTCGCGAGAGGCTGCAGCTGTCCGGTTCTGAGGAGCTGGATGTGCTTAGCATTATGGAGGAGGAAGACTTCCAGGAGAGAAAAGCGGTGTAACGTCATCAGTCGGCACTCAGCTATGAAGAGCTCATGGAGGTGTTGACACGGGCAGTGAGCAAGCTCCAGCTCGATTGGCCGCATGATGTGCCAGAGACACATGCGAGGAGTAAGCTGGGTGAGCGCTTCCTGCAGCGCCGTGCGCCGCCTCCGCACCGGGCTCTGCCTTTTGTCCGGACTTGCATGACGAGTTGTGCAAGTCCTGGGGCAAGCCCTTCTCAGCACGTCTGACTACTCCCCCGCTCCGGGTCTACAGCGACGTCGTGGGGGTCAAGGGCTTCGGCTATGAGGATGCTTTGGCCAGCTATCTCTCGCCCGGTCATGAATCATGCCTTAAGGAGCCGGCGCTGCCTACCAAGCCATGTCGTGTGACATCTGCTTTGGTGGGCAAAGAATACATGACGGCGGGCCAGGCTGGTTCGAGCCTGCACACAATGGCGGTTCTGCAGGCGTACTATGCCGACCTGCTGAAGGACATGGACTCAGGAGCAGGCCCCTCTGAGGAGGATATTGCTGAGCTCTGCCTAGCTACGGACTTGTCACTCAGAGTCACGAAGGAGACGGCCCGTGCCATTGGCCGCTCCATGTCAGCGCTGGTAGCCACGGAACAGCCCCTGTGGCTCAACCTGTCAGGCCTCCAGGAGAAGGAGAAGACCTTTCTCCTCGACGCGCCGATCGCGACCTCTGGCCTGTTTGGCGAGGCGGTGGACGCCGTCGTCAACAGATTCCAGCATGCCAGGACGCAAGGAGAAGAAATGGAAGAAACCTTGGTTCCTGGCCCAAGGGCCCGTGTTGGGAGCGTCATGTCGCCGGGCAATTATTTCGACAGACGCCTCACTCACGGGGTGGGGCACGGTCATGGGCGGCCGCTTTGCGAGAGGCTCCTGGAAGGCGCATCATTTCTCTTGACACATAAATTGCCTGGAAATGTTGGCGGTTTTCAAAGCTCTGAGGAGTTTTCTGCCCGCTCTCCGCAGTCGCCACGTCCTTGTCAGGACCGACAACACGGCAGTGGTGGCCTATTTGAATCACCAGGGGGGTCTGCACTCGCGCCCATTATGCAAGCTGGCACATCAGATCCTCCTGTGGTCCCAGCAGAGACTGCTGTCCCTCAGAGCGATGTATATCCCTGGGACCCAGAATCAGGGAGCAGACCTGCTGTCGAGACAGGGGCTGAGGCCCGGGGAAAGGAGACTTCACCCCGAGGTGGTGGAGCTATTGTGCGAAAGGTTCGGCCCTATAGACGTGGACTTGTTTGCGTCTCAAGAGACGACGCACTGTCCACTGTGGTTCTTCATCTCGCCCCCAGCCCCGCTAGGGCTGGATGCCATGGTACAGACGCGGCCGAGACTGCAGGGCCAGGTCTTTCACCCTTGCCCCGCCCTATGGAGACTGTGGGTCTGGCCCCTGAGGGGGCCCAGTTCCTGGAGGCGGGCCTGACGGCAGGAACAGTCGAGACGCTGCTCAGCTCCAGAGCCCCGTCCACGAGAAGGATGTACGGCCTGAAGTGGAATGTGTTTGCCACCTGGTGTAGAGAACGAGCAGTGGACCCAGTTACCTGCCCGGTGACTATGGTACTGGAGTTCCTCCAGGACCGTTTCTCTGTTGGCCTTTCCCCATCCACACTCAAGGTGTATGTGGCTGCCGTGGCGGCGTTCCACACCCCTCTGAGGGATGGGCCTCTGGGGAGGCTTCCACTGGTCGTGCGCTTCCTCCGTGGAGCCCGGAGGATGAGACCCGTGACTCATTCCAGGGTTCCCACTTGGGACCTGGCGGTGGTTCTCAAAGCGCTGGCTGAGGCCCCCTTTGAACCCCTGGAGTCGGCTGAGGCCAAGCACCTGACCCTTAAGATGGCCTTTCTCCTCGCTATCACCTCTCTGAGGAGGGTGGGGGATCTCCAGGCACTTTCGGTTTCTCCTCAATGCCTGGAGTTTGCCCCAGGGAGGGTCAGAGCCATCCTGCACCCCTGTCCGGGCTATGTCCCTAAGGTTCCGTCCAGGTTGGCAGGGTCTACGGTGCTGCAGGCGTTTCATCCCCCACCTCATGTGACAGCGGAGGACGGGAGACATCTGCTCATCTGCTCTGCCTCAGAGCACTGAGTATTTACACTCTGAGGTCCTCCCGGTGGAGGAAAGCAGACCAGTTGCTGGTGTGTTTCGGGTCCCCCAAGGCTTAGCTCCCCGCTTCTAAACACACGATCAGCAACTGGATTGTTCAGACTATTTCCCTGGCCTATCAGGTGCGCGGGTTACCTTCACCTATGGCCATAAGGGCGCATTCTACTCGAGGCATGGCGGCCTCTAGGGCCCTCCTCGTAGGGGCTTCGCTCCACGATTTGTGTGAGGCAGCTGGCTGGGCCACTCCTCACACTTTCATCCGGTTTTACAGTCTGGACCTTCCTTCTGCACCCGGCACCCGTGCGCTCTTCTCTTAGTCAGGCCTCAGGTTTTTGCACACTGGGGGCAGGCGGAGGTTTCGGCGTGGCATAGTGGGTATTCTCGTTCCCATAGTGTCGTCACCGACGCAGTTCGAGTTCCCTCGAAGGGGAACGTCTCGGGTTACGTATGTAAACCTTGTTCCCCGAGAAGGGGAACGAGACACTGTGTCGGACCGCCCCACCTCACCCCGCCTGGAGTGCCTTGCTTCATAGCAAAAGGGCTAATGTGTCCGGTGTGCCGGCATGCTTATATACGCCTCCAGTTACGCCATCACACGCTACCGTTCTAGCAACACCAATAGGATTGGAGTAGTTTCATTCATGTTTCAGCCCTGCCACGCCCAAAGGCGTTCCCATAGTGTCGTCACAGACGCAGTGTCTCGTTCCCCTTCTCGGGGAACAAGGGTTACATAGGTAACCCGAGACGGTCTCACAGAGAGGGAAAAGATGTGAGAGGAATCTCCCAAACACCCTGATGTGGCTCATTCACAGTGTTTTATATATTTTTAAAGTCATTTTATTTGTTTGAGCAAAGGAGATCATATTTGTATATCTTATTACTTTAAAGATTTGTATTTAACTTTTTTTTTTGGTGCAGACTTCATATTTGAGTGCAACTGACAATAAAAATTATACGGCGAACATGTTAGCAAATACATACCTATTTAGACATCAGTCAGATTGGAGTAACATTAACAGTAGTGGTGTCTGTTTCCTGTCAAATGTAAGTAATATTCCCTCTCCTTTTAGCTCTGGTTTTGGTCTCCACCAACTCCTGAGGCCAATAACTGGCTCTTTAATAATAATAATACACATGCACGTTTTGTATCTGTACATAAATTTGCAGCTTAAAGTGCTTTACATGAAATCAATTAAAAATCCAAGCAAACACATCAAGAACGTAATAAAGTAATAACAGCAATGGTAAAAAAAAATGATATATGGATGTATAAAAATAAATTAAAATGAAATAGAACACAGCAAAGGTAAAATATAAGAGGCAAGCCAGCTATCTGAAAGCAAGTTTAAATAAGTATTTTAAGAAGTTTCTTGAAGGTATCTTGCTAAATGCTCCACTATGTTGACTAGCCAGTCGGTATCTGTCTTGCACTGATCAGAGTGGAAAATATGAGGAGAGGCACTGTGACATGAATAAGGAAATCTGCTGTGTGTAATTTTAAAAATAGTTTTGATGGTTGTCACATGTTTGTATTTTGTATGACACTGAGTGTTTGTTGGCAACAGCATAATGGAACAGATACCTACTTGTTCTTGCAGTCGTAAGTGATGAGGCGTTAATGACCACAAACATGGAATAAAAGTGAATGGGAAACATTCTTTGACAAATTGAGAGGAAATAATTATCAATATAGCATGATGAATAGACATCAGAAGATATGTTCTGACGTGTGCTGAGCTCAGATGTGAGTCACAGAAGTTTCACATTTTGGAGAAAAGTGGTGGCTTTTGAGACCTCATATATATGGAATTCATGTAAAAGGGGGGAATTATTTATGGAAAAAAAGAGTTGTGGGAAGAACTGATGGAAATTGGATATTGTCAAAAATTATGAGGAAGGTTTAATGTCCAAGCACTATCTTGGGCACGAATACATGCTGGAAAGTTGACAACAAAATTGACTTTGATATGTGAGTGAGGACGCGAGCCAAGTGATTTTCCTGCTCATAGCTTTTTTTTTACTCCACATGGGAGATAGACTGTGTGCACCTCCATGCATTCTGGGTTTGCGCCAAGATTTACGTGACTTTTTGAAAATCATTACTGGCTCCTGACTGTGATTGTTTTTATCAGCACTTTGGAAGAATAACCACAACAATGTGTTTTGGGGCAGAGATCTAAGCCTACATGTCTATGAGTTGTGAGCTGTGAAGCAACAGACCCCGAGGACAGGGCTCCATTACAGGACACAATGCCCTCTGTGTGCGAGAAACAGCGAGCCTCCAAACAACTTTGATATGGAGTTGGGTTATTCGGACACTAGTAACCATAAATCTATAGTCACAGCATGACTATAATTCTGACAAATGATTTCAACTTTCGTTTTTTATACACTACAGTCATGAAGTTTTCTTGTTTTATATATTTATCCAATGTAAAAAGAACGTTGAGGCTAAAAAAATTAGACGTATGTATTAAAATGTTGACAACATGGTAGAGTTCATAATTCACATTAAAAATACAAACATTTTCAACTTAAACATTTGCAAATGTTGTGGTCATATGATATAATGGGGAGTCCATAAAAGGAGAGTCCAACTGTGGGATGCACAACAGCATGTAATCTTAAGACGTGCTCTCATCCTCTTCACTTTGGCGTAGACCCAAATGCGAAATAAACACAAGATGTTGGTAGATTCAACATTTTGCCAAAATCTCTGGGAACGGGTTTCAGTAGCAGTCGGGCTTGTCACAGAAACAATGGTGAGAGAGGCCAAAGGTTAATACGCTTACTTACCCAGCACACAGAATCACAGTAACAGACACAGGCACGAATAAACACACACAGGGGCTTTGGGTTTAATGAAGTTCTCGGTATCCACTGAGAGGAGATGGTTAGAGGGTAAACAGTGGGAACAACTGGAAAACTATTCAGCTTCTAAAAAAAGACATCTTGAAATTATGTGAGCAAATGATGTACAGTATGTTTTATGCTATAGGTTCAGGTATGCTTTGCTGCTGTCCCAAATCCATCTGTACATAGTACCGTGCAGTGCATAGTGCATATGAGTGTGAGCTGGGCTGTTTGCTAGCCTCTGTACACCGCATGATGAGACAATAGCGGGATTCTGCCTAGCGGGGCCGTGGGAGGAAGGGGACAGAAGAGTCAATGAGTGAAGAGGCCTCTGGGATGCGTCAGTGCAAGGCCATGATGAGGGTGTAGGAGGATGAGCCCTCTAACTCAACAATGTGCGACTGAACAGCCATTCAGTCGCCTCGCAGGAAGACACACATACACGCACACAACCATAGGCAGACAGAGTCAACAAAGGTGCAGGTGAAATTAAGCCATTCATCCACCTTCCTCGTGACATATGGATAACTGGGCCAGAAAGCCTCAATCAATGACTTCTTTAGTGTAGGTTTTCACTGGCCATTAAGGTAGAGAAAGAATGAATGCTATGGAAAACATTAGAGAGATGTGTCATCATTTACTGAGGAGAGCCTGACCAGTGCTTGTAGATGTAAAAAAAATGACATAATGCAGAGGATCTTATAATGTTAATTAAATATTGAGAAAACAGGGATGGAGTCATGTTAAAGGTCAGATGTATTAAAGTAATGAGGGAGTTTCATAATAGTAATCTCACGTGTGCTTGGACATTCATTCTGCAAGAACATTTCGCTCAAATCATATCCTTTACAAACGTGCCATGTACGTAATCATTTAGTGCCTATAGAAATTAAACAGTATCTTATGTGACCATGCTGGAAACCAGTGAACATGTATCCTTGTAAATAATTTCTACTTCAAATTTTTGAAATTTGGTTTTATTTGCCCAGGTTTTGAAATACCTTTTTTTTATATTTTGGATGAAATGTCATTGTGGTGCTCATAGCAAGGAATTTTCACAAAACACACTGTCCACAGGAACTAGCGGTCTAAGAAGTATCCAGGGAAGACTGTTTAAATTTTTAAAGAGGTCATACCATGCTTTTTGTCTTTTTCCCTCTCCTTTATTGAGTTATATATCTTTTTTGTGCATGTAATAGGTTTGCAAAGTGTCCACCCCAAAGGGTGTTCCCATCTCCCACAGAAAACACTGCTCTGAACTGCCTGAAAACAGCTCATTTGTAGTCCAGCCGTTTGTGATGTCACAGGGATGAAAGCAAAATGTGCTCGCCAAGTGGCTACTCTGACACGACCTCAAAAACACTGGAAAAACACTGAGCTGCAGCACACACCTCTCCTCTCCCTTCCAAACACTAGCTACCCTCCAGGCAGTCGATGGACATAAAGTCGTTACTGTGATGTAGAGACAGTACTCAGTTATAACTTTACGGATGAAAGATACTTTTGTTACGAATTAATAACTCACTACTCTAAAGCTCTTGTTCCAGTCCATGTTGCTAAGTTGGTAAGGGGAACATGTACAGCTGAACTGAAACTGTGTTTACTGGCTTCTCAAGACTCGCCCTTCTCTGCTTCTGATTGGCTAGTAGTCCTTAACTAGAAATTGCGCATGTGCAACTCCCAGTAAAGATCATGTAGAGGCAAGATGTATCGCTCCATAGCTAAAATGAAGCCTTCAGCACACAAGGTGAAAAGAGGAGCTGTAGCAATGTGCAGTATGACAAAAATATGGTGTTTTTTTAAAGGAAACCATGTAAACCTGTTGAGCATATGAGTATAATATGACCTCTTTAAATAAAAATGTTCAATGTATCTGCTTAGAGAAAATATGTATTTTTGTAGTTTGGGTGCACTGACCCTTTGCTGTAAGTCGCATTTGACATGTCATCCCATCACCTGGATAACTTAATATCTTAATAAACACAGAACCATGACGCTCAAGTTCAGAGAAGTAATTATTCTTGGAATGATTGAGATAAATGGGGATGTGTGCTTCAACACGAGCGTGTGCTTCTGTTTCAGCAGGCCTGTATGTCTCCTGAACAGCATCTTTGTGCCAGGGAAAAACCTGTCCAACCGCTTGCTTCAGATATCACTGTGAGACATATTGAGCGTGGCTAAAGATTAGCCTGTTGTTAAGTGCTTGGAGGTGCTCTAAAGCTGCACATCAGAAATTAACTACATGATATAATGTTTGGAATCAGTAAACAAGATGGTGCAGTATTGTGCAGAATACATCTCAATAGTTATGCACAGTGTGGCAGCGTCAGAACAAAACTTTACAGGCATTTACTGGAATTTATAGAGTTGTAAACTGAAGACCACACATAGAGCTGAATTATGACTCATCCCAGTTATTATAACACATAACACACACACACACACATGCACTATAATAATGACAAATGCACAACAAATTTGTTATTATTGAACAGTTGTATCCCGCTGATATAAATGTTATATAAATGACAAAAATGAGTGAAACTAAATGACCAGAAAGTTAAAATACCATGTAAAGGTTCAGTAACTTTCAGTCCTTCACCTTAAACCTAAAATCAGTAGCCTAAGGTTTAGAAACTTGACCAACATTTCAGTTACACTTAGGTCACCTGCATTTAGGTCTAGGCCTGAAACAAGGTCAAACATGCATGCAGATCCTCCAAAACTGTCCCAGCATCAAAATGCCTGAAATGATATCGGTGCATTCAAACTACTTCCCACCCTCCCAGCCCAAAGTACTTACCCCTTCTCAGCATTTCTCACCCTTAACCAACCACCACCCAGAGTGGGGTGCTGGGTCAGAGTTCACTGTCTGGGGTTTCCCCTTTCAGACTCACGCTCGATAACAAGGGCTAAGGCAGTTTTGACAGTGACACAAGCTTGTTCTCACACACACACACACACACACACACACACACACACACACACACACACACACACACACACACACACACACACATAGATACACACAAAATTCTTGATTAGAAAGAGACCCATCTAAAGTCTTGAGTAGAAAGAGACCCATCTAAAGTCTTCACCTGTGTTATTTCTTCCAGGGACCATTTGTACCCGATGAAGTTTTATCAGTGTTTCAATTCAAACTAAAGGAATTTTCATTTTCCCAGGAGGAGGAGAAAGGGATGACACTGACACACAATCCTTCCTTTCTTTCATTTTTTTCCCTTTCTCTGTCTGTCGCAGCAGAAAGGGTGGGATGTCTGTCTGCTCAGCGCCAGGGGCTCTGACAACGATACGGTTCAGGTCAGAGAGAAGCTATGAAAGAGAGCAACCAGAAAGAGGGTGAGAAGGCAAGACCGAGAGACAGGAAAATAAAGATGCATAAACAAGAGAGGGGAGCGAAATGTCAGAGAGGGTCTGTTGTGATACTGGAGGCCATGCTGAATGCAGGGTGTGGCTGATCTCTACCCAGGGAGAGGGGATATCATAGTTGCATGGTTTGACTCTAATTCCCATTTTCTCTCCATTTGCCATTGATAAGTAGCAGGGATGAATTCCTGTTTGCAATAGACCATCAAAGGTCTATTCTTGGAAGTCCTTGATTTTCATTGGACTGTATGCATTTGCAACATTTGAATTGGAAAAGACAGTGCATATTTTCGATATCAGCTTGTAGAAAATGGCAGGGTACCACATTTCTGAAATGGTTCGATGACTGACTTTGTCTTCACAACCATCCTCTACACACTGAAGTGGTTTAACTACGCACATGGCCGAGGCATATTGCACAAGTAAGTCCATATCCAAGGGTATCCTATGAAATGCTAGCAATGACTCAGGTGTGGAACAACAATGATAATTTTGGGAAGCTTTCACTGGACATGGCAAAGTCTGACCTGACCATTCAGTGACGTCAAGTCTCAAAAGAAAGTTGAATCATTCCTGGGTGAAAGTTTATTTCCACTGATTTGAGCACAAGAGACAAACTGTGAATGGACGGATAGAATGAATAACAGCAGCTAGGTGTAAATT
The DNA here is from genome assembly GCF_021292245.1 of Micropterus dolomieu. NCBI lineage: Eukaryota > Metazoa > Chordata > Actinopteri > Centrarchiformes > Centrarchidae > Micropterus > Micropterus dolomieu. The sequence goes on along the minus strand of NC_060157.1, from coordinate 16,565,281 downwards.
ATGAGCAGCTGTGCACTTTTTTCTTCCGCGGAGCATGTGGATAGGGTAGGCACTAGGACCTGCTGTGATCCACACAGGAGGGAGGGAGCAGCTTTGGGACTCCTCTAACTAAACTTTTAGAACAATCCATTTCCCAAAGAGTGTGGGAGGGAAACAGTCAGAAGTGGATGGCCCGAGACCTGGTTTCACAGCTTTAAAAGCAGGAGCGGGATTTGGAGATTGGGATAACTCTGCCCTTGGCCTGGAGATAGTGAGGTGGAATATAGCAGAGTTGATCTGGAAGTTGTCACTCACTGTGGGGAGAGCAGAGAAGGAGCATTACCAAGGTGGTGAGTCCTACCATGTTTTTTTAATACTCTAATTAAACATGGTGCTAATGTGAGGGATGTGTATGCATCTAGGACAAACAGAAGAGAGAAGATAAGAGTCTCTCTTAGATTTACTCAAAGGTTTTCTTCATACCTGCCATTAAGTAAAAGTGGAGCCTCTGAATTGAGACTGAGCTCAGCAGCAGCTTGTTAGTTCTCTGTTGGAGGGGAGAAAATTCCAGCTGACCTCCACAAACAGGAGGTACTAAGAAAAGTTTAGTTGGGTGATAAATGTAAAGTTTGTGTTGGCTCAGTCCTTTCAACGTTTTCATGTACAGTAGCTTTCCTGGTATATATGGATGCAGAGAGGAAATGGAAGAGGAGAGGGTGGAGAGAGATAGAGAGAATAAAGGTGAGGATTAGAAAAAAAGGGGTTCTCCAAACTTCAATGGGAACCAGTTCACTGTTCAGAAAACTCCTGGGACATCAGGTTACCTTCTTTCTCTCTCCCCCTCTTTTTCTATCTGTCTTTCTCTCCGCTCATATTACACAATCCTTAAATGACTTGAAGGTTCTGATGATCTCCAGTGTCCAAAATGAGGTATGCTGCTGAGGTTATCCTTATGTCTGGGTGGGGCCTGGCGCTTGTATGGGTGTGCTGCTGATCAATGTTTTCTGCAATGATATGTATATTTTTGTGTGTAATTGTGTGTGTTGATGCAAGCGTGTGTGCTAAACACAGACCTCATGCCTGCCACTCCTACCAGGGAATTCCTTTCGGGCTTTGACAGGGGAGGAATGTCACCGCGGACGAACATTTACGCACACAAACAAACATCACACACCAAAGGCTTGAACGGTGTCCTAGAGGTGCAGTCATTAGGTCAGCCACGTTAGACCTGTGTTATTATGATTTAATTTTAGTCCGAAGAAGATGGAAAAAACTGTAGGTGTTGCTGGATTAGGGTTTAGAAAATTCCCAAATACCAAATAGTAGTGATAAGTCAGCGCATATTTTTGTCACACACACACACACAAACACACACACACACACACAAACACACACACACACACGTCTGTTTTGGATAAGCAAATGTATCAAAATTTCCAGCAAGAGACCAGTGAGTAAAGCTCTCTCAAGAGAAAGGTGCTCCGTTCTGTACAATAATAAATGTTCTAAATTGTTTACGAGCTTCAATTTCACTGCCAGTGTGTGCCAGAGAGGAGCCGACTGTGTTTTCATCACCTCTCATTTGGTCCGCAGAGGAAGTGGAAACAGAAATCTGCAGCAGTCTGGCTGTATATCTTCCATGACATCTCAACAGATACTGTACTTTGTCCATGTGGTTAATACGGTATAATTCAAAGCACCTTCTCTTGAAGTTCAGCTGAAATTAAAATGCATATGTTTTTGTGCCCTTTTTGTTTTGAAAGATGAGCTCTATAAATTTGATGTCCTTTGTCCTCTTCAGAGAAAAACATGATTAACCAAAAGGGTGGGAAAGAAATCCCATTCATGTTTGTTGGTGTCGTGACAGCACCCACAGGCTTTGCCTACATAATTAAGCCATCTACGTAGAAAGAGAACCTTCTAGGATATAGACAATCAAAACATGTTGTTGCCACTGTTCCGTCATCGACTGACAGGCAGAGAGTATCCAACAACAAGCCGACAACAGCCCCGCCATGAATGGTAAACCAAATACAACATACCATACCATATATCCACCAGTAGACATAGCAGATCTACAACATATATCTTGTCTCACATTTTTTGAACAAGCTCAAACATAGCAATGTCAACAACCAAGAGAAAGTGCGCTTGCTTGCTCGAGGATCTTAATTTACTGACTGTATGTTGTTCCTCCAATGTAAGTCACTTTGGATGAAAGTGTCTGCCAAATGAGTTAATGTAATGTGATTCTAAGATAATTTTGCAGTCTAGGTAAGTAGTCTGATTGTCAGCTTTAAACAGCTTAAATATTTCATCTAGTCTAGACCACTGCTTACACTTAACCAACCGCCTGTCCTTGGCTTGTAATCTACATTGGAGTATGTCTATTTACAATGTAGTATCTTGGCTCCCCTGCTGGCTCACCTGTCCGTCATGCAATCATGCAGAATGATCCAAGCTTGCAGGCTGAAGGTGCATTTGTGATATCACCTTAGCGTTCAGTATAAATATTACCAATGCACTTCAAATCCCTGATTTACTAATTGCAAAAAAGTTCACCCAGTGGCATTGCTAAAAACAGCTTAAGTCATATAAACTAGTGTATGTATGTGTATGGAGGGCAGATGGACAGTGCTGTTTTCCCCTGCAGACAAAGATGTCTGTGATTATTCATGACCCTCTCAGGTTTCCCTTTGAAGCTGAATTACAGCTTTCCCTATGTTAGCGCCTATGTGTGCATGCATGTGTGTATGTATGTGTTTGTGTGTGTGTGTGTGTGTGTGTGTGTGTGTGTGTGTGTGTGTGTGTGTGTGAGAGAGAGAGAGAGAGAGAGAGAGAGAGAGAGAAAGAAAAGAGTGAGATACATAAAGGGTAACACAATTAGGTGTACAAAATATTGAGAAATTACTATGGAACAAATACTGAACTAACTGAATCATTACAAGGAATGCGTTACGCCGAAGGTCCACTGACTCTGGCTACGGCACGTTACGGCTGCACCACAGTTTTGATCCGTCCATAGTTTACAGATCCAACACAAAACCCATTGGTTGAAAAACACCCAAGACAATGAGTTGTTTTTACAGTTGGGTTATTTACCCAAACAACCAACAATGTATCTGTGACAGTTTTAAGGTTAAACTTGAGCTTGTTGTGTCTAACAGTGAAAATAATATTTTAGTCAGGATAAACAACATTAATATCCATTAATAAAAATATATATTCGACGGCTGTTTTGTTCACTGCTCTTCAGCGTGGACACGTGACATGCAAATCTATGAAATTGTACTACCACAGGAAGATTATCCAGCCCTCAAACATATAAAAGGATGGAAAAGTGTGAGCTGTCTAGACTGCAGAGCATTGTATAGGACACCTGGGCAGGGGAGAGGCTGTGACAGCACACCTGGACTGTCAGTTTAACTTTGACGATTTAACCTTGGGGCCTAACACCAAACATACCAACCCTTTTTTCACCTAAACTCAACCCTCTGAGGTATATCACAAACATTGCTGTTCTTCAGAACCCGAATGCACTGTGCTGGATGTCCCTATATAAGAAAATAAGTTATTTTGATATGTGTAGTGGAATTATAATTTTTTTCTTTAGAAAATTTTATGTATTTTCATTATTTTAACCTCAGAGAGCAGCACCTATAAAGGATCACTTTCGATAACCCTTTAAAGCAATGTAAAGCACTAGTCACTAGCATAAAAACTCATTTAGAACAGCGACAAGTAATCATTGGAATTATGCAACATGATTACTACTAGTGTTACTAAAATCTGGAACAGTGCCAGCTGGCAACAAAAAACTAATTTAGGGTTTGTTCACACAGAAACATGAAGTCTGATCGCTCCATCTTACAAGATGTCTTGTCCTAATAAATTAATAGCCCATTTGTTTTTGACCTCTTTCCCCAGAAAATGTACTTTTCAAGCACAGACTTACCATGTAAAATAATTGCATTGTTTGGTCGTTTTTATATTTTATATGTCTTTGCATCCTGCTAGCAGTAATAGTGTGGTCCTGTATATGGAATTGTCACATGTCAGTCAAGAACTTAAAGACACTTAGAAGTCAAGAGATAACACAGTGTGATAATTTTTATTTTATTTTATCTGTTGTTATAGTCACATGTTTTGCTAAAACTGCTAGAGCAAAATATAAGCAGTTTCAGTCCAACCTCGATATGTGGACACTGTCTCACTCTCACATTGTAGCACTTTATATTAATACCAGGTTATATTACATTATAACCATGTAATAGCTTGGCAACATTATAGGAATACTTTGGGAAAAATATGGTAACTGAACAATAAAATGGTTACATCAGTACAATATTTGAATTAAAAAAATGGTAATATGGTGACATTAAAGCTAGGATAGGCAACGTTGGAGAAACTTAAAAGAGCCAGATAGATTTTTAAAGTATCTAACTGAATCTCATCCCTCTCTTCCTCCAAAGCCACTCTCCTAAAACACATTTTTATACACAATGAGTGCACAGGAAGAGAGGCAGGCAGGTAGATCAAATGAGTGGCCATGCTTGTTACAGTCACAGCACACTTGTGACAGCCACAAGACCGTGCATGTCAAAGCATTTGATTTATGATTGCTCCTGGGATGTAAAGAGAATTTCAACAAATATAACAAACAATTATTCTGAAATAAATTGCCTACTGTAGCTTTAATGGAATAATAACCTGATACTAATGAGTTAATAAAGGTTGATGTTTTCACAATGTAATAGGCTACTATCAGAGTAATTCCTTCAAAATCACATAATAATAATTACTGTATTATAATGCTGAAATTTATCCTCCCTTTTGTTCCAAACGTTCCCTTTTGTTTCAAGTTAATACTGTACAAATTATATGTTTAATACTGTTTTACCGTTTAGTAATGTAAGCTAGTCACCTAGTGTAGTACTAATGTTATCCTGATTTTCACAGCTTAGCTAGCTAGCATTAGATAACCTTGGCTCTTCTTTTTTTTTTACACCCAGCGCTTAGGAGAGTTCCCAAAATTGAAAGTTACTGACCTTACAAAAGCAAAAAGAGCCATAGCGACATAACATTTGTTAAGCTGTGAAAATCAGGCTAATGTTGATCCTACATTGAGTGACTAGCTAACTTGGCTAAAGGTTGTCTAAGACACTGAGGTGATTACCAAAATTACTTAAAAAACACTATATACCAGGGACGTGCACAGGGGGGTTGCTCTGGTTGCCCGGGCAACTGCCCGTTTGCCTTTCCTGACTCAAGTTGCCCTTCCGACTCGCCCTTCCGATAAAAAAAAATAAAATAAAAAAATAATCGCGATCGCAAAGCCTCATTCACTTCCATTCGGGCACCGAAAGTGAAAGTCAGTAGGGGAAGGGCAAACTCTGTTTAAGTGGCTGCACTGCTGCAGCGCTGCCTGCACGTCAGTCGATTCTGTTCCCTACCGGAATTCCTGTTTCCTTCCTTTATGCAATCATACTACAACAAATCATGCGTAGTTTTGCCCAGTTACCATACGTGATACGTACCAACCGAAGTGAATACGAGCTAGAAGCGCAACTGAATGTACGGGAAGCCAAAAGGTTAAAAAAGGATTGTATTTTTTTCCGAAATCTAAGCGTTTTTTTATTTAATATTTTATTAGAAGCGAGTTTTCCCCATCTGTCAATTCAATCTAGATTAT
>NC_060157.1:16451895-16559510 GCF_021292245.1 Micropterus dolomieu | reverse complement strand
CCCTTTTGAGGCTGCGAATGCTGTCATTTATCCAGGGTTGCTTACTAGCTTTAGACGTAGGCCTAACCTTTAGAGGAGCAGTAATATTTAGTGACGACAAGCAGATATGATTGAAGTGATCGACCAGATTGTTGGTGTTGGAATCAGACAGGTGTTGGCTTTGGCTCTGAAAGAATGTGCAAAACTTTGAAACACTTTGTTCATTAAAGATGCGAGAACACACGGAGCTTGGTGAGGCGGCATGAGTAACAGGAGAATCGCAGCTAAAAACAATACATCTGTGGTCAGATGTGGTCATGTCCACCAATTCCACAGAGGAAATGCTGATACCCAGGGTAAAAACCAAGTCCAGTGTATGACCACGGTTATGTGTTTGCCCTTTGACATGTTGTTTGAAGTTAAAAGAAGTGGCCATATTTAAAAAGTTAGTTGCATTAACATTGTTGGGGTCATCAACATGAATATTAAAATCGCCACAAAGAACAATTCTGTCATAATTTAAAACCAGAGTAGATAAAAATTCAGGAAGTTCTGATAAAATAATGTTATGATGTTGCTGTAATAACACTGAAACTGTAACACGGAAATAGTTTTATCCTGGAATTTGAAGGGAAGGGTATTCCCATAGCCAGAGGTGGACAGTAAGTACATTCACTCAGGTACTGCATTTATTGAGAAGATATTAGAGGTATTTTCTTTCTCTCACTTTTTCTTTCTACTCCACCACAACTCAGAGGGAAATATGGTACTTTTTACTTCACTACATTTATCTGACAGCTTCAGTTACTTTAAAAAGTAAGATTTTTACAAACAAAACACATTAGTTTAAAAAGAATATAATGTTTTGTCATAAATAAAACTATCCAATAGTTTATACAAGTACCATTTGTTGATTGACAGAAATCTAATTGGCAACTATTTCGATAAAGTCATTTGGTTCCAGCTTCACAAATGTGATGGCTGCTCTGAATATCAACAAAGTGGGAAACTTCCGGTCAGCAAACTAATGCGAACACGGAAGTCCCTTAAACCTGACTTCTATTGAACGGCCAGCAGGGGGCGACTCTTCTGGTTTCAAAAAGAAGTCCTGTTCCATTAGCAATAAATGTAAAATGTTTCTACTTCTCAGCTGAAAGAATTACGTCAGTAACCTGTCAATCAGGCTAGAGTGACTCGTACCCACGGCACTGTGTGAATTAAACCGGCGCCGTTGAAAAAGCTTATTTGGAGTCGACTGTTCACTTTCTCTGGTGAGTACATTTAACTTTAAGACTGTTGTTCGCAAGACAAAATTGTCAGTCCTGTTAAAATGACAGTTAACGTTGAGTTAAAGTTGCACCTAGCTAAGCAAACTAGCTAGCTCCACACACTGCCGTTAGCTCCGCCGTCTCGTCCAAATATGGTCGCATCCGGTGCCGCTGGTTGCAAAAAAATCAACATGGCAGCGCCCTATCGACCAAACTGGAGGCTTCAAAACGGCAGCCCACAAACCAACGGGTGACGTCACGATGTCTACGTCCACTACTTATAGACAGTCTATGGCATCAACAGTTAATGAAAGCTGTAGTTTATACTGTTTACTAGCACTTCTGTGTACTTGTGTTTCATAGAAGTTTTCGTACATAACGTGTTGAGTATGAGTAAATACCGCACAATGCGTTTTTTTATCAACCGGCTAACATGGCTAGATGTAAACAACGGCTGGTCGAGTGAGGTTTTCCAACTTGTAACTGGAACGCCGTCAACTCGGGTGTGAGGTCATTCCCAGTTTTGACCTCTAAATGGACCCCCTAAATGGAACGCGCCATTAGCTCGTTAGCATGCCAACATTTGATAATTAGCATTAAACACAAAGAACAAGTGAGGCCAACACGTTCTCACTCCCTACTTGTCACAAACGGACGCTTGGTGTCGCTTTGTGAAAATTCTGTCACAGTTACCAACAGTCCAAACCTCAACATTATTAACAAACATTACAATTATTACAATCATTAGAAGGAAAAGCTGCAAATCTTCACACGTGAGAAAGCAACCCGTTCTCCCTCCCTGACTCGTCACACAAAGTGACTAGTAACTAAAGCTCTCAGATGTTTTTTAAGTAAAAGTACAATATGTACAAATGTACTTAGTTACCTTCCACCTCTAGGTAGAAAGGCACAATATTTACACCTAACAAGAAGGTTTAGGCTGCGATGGACTGGCGACCTGTCCAAGGTGTACTCCGCCTTTTGCCAGATGTCAGCTGGGATTGGCTCCAGCCCCCCGCGACCCTGTACGCAGGATAAGCGGTTGACGATGGATGGATAGATGGATGGAAAAAGGTTTAGGTCCGGGCTAAATGAGCTGTCGTCCTCTAAGCAAGCAGCAAAATTAATGTTTGACTCATCTCTTCACACACATTACATCCCAAACATAAAATAATCATATGTGACGTCGCTTCATGTTAATGGAAGTAAAGCTGAAATGTTTGACTCACGTTTGTTTCTCTTCTCCAGTCTCCAGACAGAGGCCAGCTGATAAATCCTGAGAAACCCTTCAAGAATTTTGAAGTTTAAGGTCAGATGTGACTCATAATGTGATTCCTAAAGGGAAAGGGAAGCTGAAAATAGTTAGGAGTGAATCCGTTAAACTCTGCCAAAGAGTGAGTCAGAGGAAAGTAACTCAATGGGTGAGAACTATGCACGTCAAATGCAATGGGAAAATTGGTTGCTATGGTGAATCAACATAAAAATATCAGGAAATTCCTGCAAAAAGAAGAAGAAACAAGAAAGCGAACTGTAAGGAAGGTCATGAGCGGTTGCCCTAACCAGGTTTAGGAAGGTATAGGTATATTTATTTGTCACAATATAACAGGTTATATAGTGAAATTGAGCTTGGGGGGAAAAAGCTGCTCTGCAGTCTGGTGGTGCGGCAGCTGAAACTTCTATATCTCTTCCCAGAAGGCAGCAGGGTGAACCTTCAGTATCCTTTGGGCTCTGCATAGGCACCTCACCTCATTCATATCACTGATGCTCGGGAGATGGGCACCAATGATCTTCTGAGCAGTTTTATTCACACGCTGCAGAGCCCTCCGGAGGTACCGTGAACTCGGGTCTACACGGTACTAAACATGCAAAACCAAAGAGCCAAAGGCACGTTGGTGTGATAGTCCAAACACATACTCATCCGTAGTGACGGTACTCCGCCATCACATGTAGTGAAGTCATCCTACCTGGATTCAAACCGGGTCTACAGGGTTCCAAACATGCAACTTTCATCGCAACGCCAAAAGTGACGGTGGAGCAATAAATGAGGCTTAAGTTGAATCAGGAAACTGTGATACTCATTCATCCACATCTCTCTCTCTGTATGATCAGCTGACTTTGTTTGATTACTCTTCCAGTTAAACTAAACACGATCTGCATCAGCCAATCATATCAGAATCATGTTCAATTGGCCGAGTATGTGTGGAATTTGACTCCAGTCTTACATTGCCGTCACTGTACATACACAGAACAAACATAAACAAACAGGACAACAAGCTAAACAAAAACAGATAGAAACTACAGTGTACAGCCATGGGCGCTGTGTAGGGGGGAAAAGTTAGGACAATTTCAAGGGCCCCTGACTGACAGGGGCCCCAAAAGATACTTATAAACTAATATCATATTATATTATACACCATATAGACCATGATCATTGAGTATAAATATATTTCAAATATAATAATAAAATGAAAAAGGAAAGACAAAGGACAGGAGGCCTTTAGTCTGTGAGTGGTGTCAACCTGTTGGCTTAATGTCCACAATGAAATAAGCTAGCTAGCCACAGACTGGTATTAACCTACATTTCATAAGCATTTAATCACTGCAGGGGAAAGTTCAGCAAGATATTCATAGTAAATCAGACTAACAACAGATGAGTCAGCAGCCCATAACTGTAGCCTCCTTGTCCTAGTGAAGAAGGTGAGTAACACTGTTTTAATGGCAGGTCATTTAGCATCATTCCAGGGAGTCTGTGGGGATTTCCCTGTCTCTCTTGCTCTTTTCACCATGACAAAAAAGAAAAATAAACGTTTATTAATGACAGAAATTCAAACACAAATCATTTTCTCACATAATGATTATAGAAAATAAAATAAAAAAACACCTTCCTGTCTGTACTGGATGCTGGACAGCAGCTTACCTCAGCCTGCATGTAAGTTACAGACTATATTAAAATACTCCAGTGTGATACGTTCATTTAGATTGAGTTATGGCCACTAATGATACCTATAGATACAGACTTTATCATTCCCGTCATGAAGGGCAATTTATTTGCATGTACAAATCACCAGCAGTAAATATTGTGCTAGTACTAGTATTGAACTACAAGAAGCAAGACAGTTGCAAGCCTTTAATTAAAGTTATGTAAAGCTTTTGATGGGACAGTTAGGTCCTAGAGATGTGGTGACAACAGCAGAGGGGCCCAATTAGATTTTTTTTGTCATGGGGCCCAAAATTCCTGGCGGCCCCCCTGTGTACAGCACACACGTACACACAACCGTAAACAAAAACAACATTTGTAGACAGCAACACAGATCAGAGCCATTCTCTTCATCCTCTACCACTAGTAACTGAGTAAGTACATTTACTCAAGTACAAATAATTTGAGGTCCCTGCATTACACACAGTTTATACAAGTACAGCTGAAATGATCAGTCAGTTGACAGAAAATTACTTGCCAATTATTTTTGATTGTTTAAGTAAATTTTCATACATAAACATTTCATGGTTACAGCTTCACAAATGTGAAGATTTGCAGCTTTTCCTGTAACGGTATTTCTCACTATCATCAGTCAATGAAGAAAATAATCAGCAGATGAATTCATACTGAATATAATTATTATTTATTACTTATTAATAGTTAAAAAGGGTGGTGATGGCGCATAGATAAGATGCTTGCCTTTGGTGTGGGAGACCTGGGTTCAATTTCCCCTGTGAGACATCCACCATAGTGTCCCTGAGCAAGAAACTTCACCCCTAGTTGCTCCAGAGGCGTGCGACCTCTGACATGTATAGCAATTGTAAATTGCTTTGGATAAAAGCGTCAGCTAAATGAATAAATGTAAAAATGAGCTCCAACTTCAACAGTAAAATTCTGCTTTTGCACGAGGAATAATAATCAAATGATACAGTCACAGAGGACATTGTACTGCACAGAGTACTTTTACTTTTAATACTTTAAGTACGTTTTCTTGATTATACTTACATAATATTACTTAAATAGCAGTTTCAATCCCATTACTTTTACATTGAGTTATTAGTACTTTTAAAAGGAAAGTAAAGGATCTGAATACTTTGTCCACCACTGCTAGACGGCTTCACCACCTCATTTAAATATGATGAATTCACAATGCGGTTTATTCGGCAAAGGCTTGTCACATGTTAACAAGACCTTACATCATATTTTTATATGACACTTGGTCCAAATAGTCTGGAGTAAGACTCCTTGAGTTTTGTATGCCAGATGCAATCAAACACCATGTCACTGGAGCCAGAAACTCTCTCAAACAGGGAGGCAAGGGAAGTGGCTGAGGATAAGTGGTGCACAAGTGGTGAATATGTTTCCATTGTTAGATAAACTGGAGACTTCCAGGTGAAAATATCAAATACGAGTGTCTGCCACAGTGACGCAACAGTAGGGAGCTGTTAAGGTCAGCAGTAGATTTCCACTTCCTGTGTTTCCCCTGGGCTTTTATTGTTTATCTCGGGTTTTCTGACTGGTTCCTCGGTCTTCGGTTTTCCCAAGTCTACCCCGTCACGGAGTGGACGTGGTTGTCAGAGCCACCCTCACATGTTTAGCAAACAAACAACAGTTGTATTAAGATTCAGAATTGATGTTGAGGGTAAGTGTTTTGCAATAACAATTTATTTCATTTCATTTATTTTATTTTTTTAGTTAGATTTTAAATATCTCTTTAAGACCTTGACTGGTTCAGCTGTCAATTTATCAAAAGGAGACATTCAATTATTTTATGATAAGATTGATATTCATTGATATCTTATGTGGAAAATATTACATTCACAAATACAACTGGTCTAAAAAGAAACCACAAATACAACATTTCAAAATAGAAATCAAACATTATTTTTGATTTATCTGGACTGAAGATTAGTAAAGTAATTAAAACAGTTAAATTGTGTAAAGATTTAAATATTTTTCTTTAATGCCTTTGTTGCTTGCTACTGATACCTCTGTGTATTAGTATTAGTTGTATGTCCTGTTCTGTTATTCTGTCGTTTCATGTACTTCTACTACTTTCTGTACATGTTTTGGCTGAAGATTTTAGTATAGAGTCAATAAAAAACATTTGTATTGTCAGACAAGAGCATTTTCTTTTGCATTTGTATTTACTCCTAGTTCTGTGTTTGCATTATTCTGGCGTTGTCTGCTCTGAGTTCTGTATTATCATTAGCTTCAGTCTGTTTTCCCTGTTGGTTGTAGTTTATTTCCGATTTGTCTGCTTGTGTCTGGATTAGTTTGTTATTTATATTATTCTGATCTGTTATATCTTATTTTGATATGGCCCGTGTTTAGTGTTCAGTAACCCCCCAGTTATCTCTCTGATCCCTTTCACCTGTGTTGCTCCCGCCTGCTCGTTAGTCCCTGGTGTATATATGTTTGGTGTTTCGTTGTTGCTTGTCATGCTCCGTGTTGTGTGTCGCTGTTTCGTGTGGATTTGGCTTTCATTTGGTTACTTGTTTGGTTAAGACATTTGTTTATTTTGGATTCTTGAATACTACCACTAGTAAGTGTGCACGCCTTGAATTTCTTTAATAAACCTCTGACCTGCACCTGCTCTGCTTTGAGTCCTGCATTTGGGTCCTCAACCTTCCCTACACACCAAACCGTGACAGGTGTTACACACATTCAACGAGCCAGTATCTATGCTCACTCAGCATTGGAGGGTTTTTATCAAAACCACTCCGCGCTAACTGGTTTCGAATAGCACTCAATGTGAAAGAGCAAACAAATAGGTAGGGCGAGAGGGGAGCAAGTACTTTGGGAAAGGCCCTGGGATTGGGCCTCTGGGTGTGGCTCTCCGACTCTCCTCAGGTCAGCCAGGTTTATCTCACCTGTGATCACCCGCGCACCTGAGGCACATCCAAGTAATCAAGCCCTCCTGCATTTAAATGCTGGTTCTTCACTACCTCATCAGTTTACTCATGCGGTACAGTACTACGGCCCATCCCCAGGTGCTTGTTTCTGCTTCCTGGAGTTGCTAAGCCTAACAGTGTTTTCCTGTTCTACCAGCCTGTCTCTTTCAACTGAAATGCCCCCTAATAAACAACAAGTTACTGCAATCCACGTATTCAATGTCAGAAATCTAAGTAGCACCAAACAAAATTACAAAATCACCCTCCTGCATGTGTGACATAAAACTCCTTTCTTAATTACCTCCAGAGGAATCTATTAAATCTTGTTTACTGTTTATTAACTCAGCAAAAGAAGAAACGTCCCTTTTTCAGGATGCTATTTTTCTAAGAATTCTGTAAACATCCAAATAACTTTACAAAACTTGATTGTAAAGGTTGTAAACAGTGTTTTTCATGCTTGTTTAATGAACCAAAAACAATTAATGAACAGTTGTTAAGACACTGACAGTGGAGAGACAGTACCAATTAAGGTCACAGTTAAAAAAAACTTAGCACACTAAAGAATGTACCTCCAACAGGTCGGCCACCAAACGGCCAAATAAAAAGACTGAGTGTCCCAAAGCGGCACTTCTCTGCTCTGCAGAAAAAGGCGAGACAGCAGGCAGAGCTCCCAGGTATTCCGCAATAATTATGATGCCGCCCGCCGATACTCAGAGCAACAAATCAGCTTATTTTTGGACTTAAAACGGCGCGAACAGCAAAAGTAAGTCAGCAGTTTTGACGATCGTGTGCAGCCCCCCCTGTACAGGGGGCGTCTGTGTTCAACTTAATTGATTTCTGTAGAGGTGAATACAGAAGACCCTCAGGTTTTAGGAGGTTTTTATTCAAACAGTACCTCAGGTATTAGAAAATGCTTTTATAAAGGGCGCCATAACATAAGGAGCGTGGAGATAACGAGACCAGATGAAACATATTAGGGCGAGTGTAAACAATCAACCCAAAAACACATGGACAGAAAGTTAAACAAGACCGTGACACTAGGGGCAGAAAGACTACAAACACCAACAACCCAGGACGATGACACTTGGTGATCTGGCAACACACCACAGCTTGAACGCAGCTTTTGTCATTATGAGCATGTTAGCATCCTAACATTAGCTTTTAGCTCATTTAGCTGTTGGAATGACCACAGGACAGCTGTAGTCTTATTTTAACAAAACTACAGAGAATAAAATGTATTTGTCTTCATAAAAGCAATGTCCTCAACTGTTCTTTGTTATTCCAGCTGTCTCCATAGAAGCATAGGTGTCATTTACATTGGGGACGCTGATGTTCCCAGCACATTTTGAAATGGCTGATTTTGTCCCCATGACTGTTTGAAAGGATTTGTTAAAAATGTTCTGAGACATAGCTTGCACCAAGAAATGTTAACTAATAAATGCTAATAAGAAAACATGCAATTTAAATATAGAAGAAACAAATGTGCATTGTCCAAAACAATAACAGGCTGTTGACTGCGTTATATATTTTTTTTTATTTATGAATTGTCACCTGCCAGCTGAATTTCCACCATAAATTGGAGCAGAAAATGTCTCCAGAATGCAGGAAAACAAGTGTATTTAATGCTCAAAATCTTCCAGGGGACGACCACCAGACCCATATATTTCAGCATTTAACATTTCTTCAAAATATTGTTAAATCTTTCCCATCTTGTTTTTGAGCATTGTCAGGTCTCGTGTATCATGACGCACCTAATCTGAGCCCTTATGTCCCCACCACTCTACTTTTCAACACAAAGTGACGCCCTTGATCAGGTAATGTATATGTGAAATGCATCATCTGCTCTCTTATAAGGTCACTTTCACACCAAGAATGTGCATTATTTGCCTTTTAGTTCTGGTCCTGTTCATGTTCACATTGACTTTTATAAAGGGGAGTCACATGGACTGAAATGCAAATCATTTATTGGATATTTTATTTTGTGATGTCATCCAGCATCATCAGTGTCACACGGACAAACATGGTACAGTGCTTCACTTTTTCACAACTCTTCATACTGCTCTTTGCTCAGCACAACAGTTCTTCTCACATCCAAAAGTGCACCGATGCAACCAAAACACACATCAGGACCAAGTCTTATAACATAAACATTTGTCTGCCAACAAAAACACAATTTTACATTCTCGTGTGTGTGTATATATATACCTGGAAAAACCCAAACAGGCGGAATTACAAAATGTATCACTATCTTTAGAAAACTGTTTTATATATTTAGCATAGATCAAGATCCCATTACAACATAAATAAGGTCACATCTCTGTTTATTACATGGTTTATGCTGCCTTTCAGTAAATGAGATGAATCACAAAATGTTGCAGTGATGCTTTCTGCCCTTTTTGCATCAAGTAATTGCAAGTACACAAAATGAAAGTACTTCCAGTAATTCAATATAAAAACGATAGATATTCACTGTACGCATTTTTTTTTTTAAGGTGAGATATAGATGTAGAAATAAAAGTGGCACAAGTTCTCATCCACATCTCGTCTTCTGTCCTCTCCTGTAATCCACCTGGGAAAGGATCTTTTCTTCAGATTGATGCATCCCTGGCGATCTTCTGCAGATGCGTCCAGAATGGAAAGTAAAAGTGGAAGTAAAAGTGACTGCATCCAGGACCCATAATTAACTCTCTTGTTATATAAATACAGATGTTTGGTGGTGGTTGAGTTTGAGGGAGAAAACTGTTTAGAAAGACGTGGTCACTGAATGCAATATGTAAAATTAAAACACAGGACTATCCTGAAAGATGTAAGGATTACATAGTATTGTGACCAGGGGCACAGCACAAAATTCTGCGCCCTATATGCAAGAAGTCTCTGTGTTCCATAGGCCTACATTGAGAAAATGCTTTCTATACTGCATAATGAAAGACACCTGAACAAGACTTCACTAGAGTCATGTTTTATTTGCAGAAACAAAACAAAAATAAAATAAACAGCCTTGCCATTTGCATCATTTCAGTACTACACTGTGTCCAAGCCCACAGTGTAAGTTAGTGGTTCACAGGCATGTCGGCCTAAAAGGAAAATAATTACAACTTTAGTAAGTTTAATTTATGATAATAATTTATGATCTAGCCTACTGTGCAAATATGCGTCAAGCTAGATTCCAGCCTTCGATCTAAACTGCTGACATTAGCTTAAACTATTCTTTAACTGCTAAGTGTGACTGTACTCACATTTCTTTTAAAATAAATTAATTAGCAGCTGTTTTCCTTCACTTTGCTTTCTTGCTCTTTACTTTTTTTGGTACCTTGATTTCCCTTTCTTGGAGATACCCCCCCCCCTCCCAATTTCCTGTGCTTGTAATAGGATTAAACTCTGTGATTGGATGCGTCTTTCCAAAATGGAGTCATAGTTGTCCATAAAAAACTTTGTACCTTTTTTTTATTTTTTCATTAAAGAACCAAATATTTTCTAAAGCTTAACATTATGAGAAAAATGAATGGGACTTTTGTAGCTAAGCTGCATGTAGATCACTTTTAAGCTTCACAGAACACCGTTCATAATCAGCAGATTTTAATAGCAGTTTCATGCTGAAATCCTGTGGTTGGTCCGTTTTGCTTTCACACTGCTACCAAACCACACCACAGATCCTCCTTTTATCGTGGTCACAAACTTTCTGGTCCTCACCAGAGTTCAGTAAAACATAGCAAATAGTCCAGGTGTGAAACCACTCTCA
Organism: Micropterus dolomieu; assembly: GCF_021292245.1. Taxonomy (NCBI): domain Eukaryota; kingdom Metazoa; phylum Chordata; class Actinopteri; order Centrarchiformes; family Centrarchidae; genus Micropterus; species Micropterus dolomieu. The sequence continues at coordinate 16,548,653 of NC_060157.1, read as the reverse complement.
TCACACTGAGGACCAGGTCTGATAAAGTCTTCCCAAATCCATAAAAGATCTGTGTCTTCATATGTAGTGGTTGCTATTAGCCTGGAGTAAGCACAGCGACTGTACTGCACAGGATCGTAATTAAAATAACCCGAGTCTGGGGGGTCGGTGGGAGGGATACCCAGGTACTGCATACACAACCCCAAATACACGTCTTCAATGTAAAGAGCTTTCACGTGTCTGGATGCCTCCACAAGCTTTTTTGGGAGGTCTAGAGACAAAACGTAGCCCAGACCTAAAACATAATGTGGGTACACAGACCCAGGGTAAATCTCCTCGGGTACGTACCACTTAGAAAATGTATCTCTCCGAACTTCAGCTTCTCTCGCCACATGTCCGCTCATGTAGTTTGTCTTTGGAGCGTCTAACAACATGTTTATGAGCTTGGCCACATTTAGAAACATGTCTGAATCAATCTTCATGGCGTAAGAGGCGCTGGAGCAGTGGGCGTCCAGCCACTCCAGCATCATCATGGTTTTGATGGTCAGGTTCTTGTAGCAGTCCAGGAAGTTGACCTGGATCAGGTCTTGATGCTCGGTGCTCTCCTGCAGCAGCTCCTTTTGGTGCTGCTCTGCTCCCTCTCCAATGTGCAGCCCCAGCAGGAAGAACAGCGTCACCACTTTGTCCAGCACCAGGCTTTCACCTCCCCAGGTGCTGCGGACGATGTCACGTTGGGCCCTGTTGTGGGGCGCCACAGGAACCATCAGAACCAGGTAGGGCTTCTTCTGCTCACATCGCTTAGGCTCATTTATAACAAAGTGGTACTTATACGGGTATTCCACTAAGTACGGCCCCTGAGATACATAACGAAACGGTGAAAGGATCTTCTGGAACAAAACTATACCACTGCTAAGGAACCTGGGAATCCACGTAAAGACGATGTGCCTCAAATCAAGGCAATGCAAGATAAGTAATATGAGGACAATCAAGAAGAACAAGAGTGTGATTCTCTTTTTGAACATTCTTCTGTTTGCCTCCTGCTGGACGTCTTCACTCTGGCTGGAAACACAAAAAGAAAACAAGTCAGTGATCACAGTAATATATCCACAGTAACATAATGTTAAGGAACAAGTAATATATAGTTTTTCAAATCAGGGAAGTATTTGTTAAAAGAATACTTCGACATCTTGGGTGGATAAGATCAGGTGTGAGAGACCTGGGTTCAATCCCCCACTGTGACCCATTCACCATTGTGTCCCTGAGCAAGACACTTAATCCCTAGTTGCTCCAGAGGCGTGCGACCTCTGACACGTATAGCAATTGTAAGTCACTTTGGATAAAATCGTCAGATAAATTAATAAATGTAAATGCCTTAAACTTGCATTCTTTCTTATGGCCAGCAGGGGGCGACTCCACTTGTTGCAAAAATAAATCAGATTGTAAGGAAGTCTATATGAAGAGGAAAAACATAATCAAATACAGAGGAGAAAACACAGGGACGAAAAGAGGAAGGGTTTAACAAAATAAAACCGGAAATAACAACACTCCATGACAGTTGGTGGTCTCAGACTGGGAGACTCAGAAGGCCTGGCCTACATGGATTCATCATGCGTAATATTCATCCAGCCAGAGGGAACGATCATGAACCGTTCACAGCGCGTCGGTCGCACTAGCGACACAACCCGAACCGGAGAGGGAGTGGAGCGGACCAGGGACAGGAGATCGGAGCGACCGGCCCGCTGCGGTCGGTTGTGATCGTTCCCTCTGGCTGGATGAAGTCTGACGCTCCTGATTTTACGAAAGATCCATGATAATAGAGAAATATAGAAATTAATGGCAATGTAGCAAGCTGTCAAAATTTTAGAGACCCCCCCAAGATATCACAAGCCCAGCTTTTAGGAGACTTGATGTCTTATTAAGGGGAGCTGAGCTCCCCCTGGCTCCCCCGTACTTCTGGTCTCAATCACTACTTTTTAGTAGATAAGGCATGATGATGATGATAATAATAATAATAATAATAATAAATTACATTTATGTTGCGCTTTTACTCATCTCAACCACCACCAATGTGTAGCACCCACAAGGGTGAAGCAGGCAGCCATTTGCCGCAGAATGGTCGTCACACATCAGCTTGAGGTGGAGAGGGAGGGAAACATAGAGCCAATTTCACGCGCCAGATGGAAAAAGCAGGGTTGGTAATTTTTTCCAGGACACCAGGGAACCTGGTACTCTTTGAAATAAGTGCCATGGGATGTTTAATGACCACAGTGAGTCAGGACCTCGGTTTAACCTCTCATCTGAAGGACATCTCCTACAGCACGGCGTCCCCATCACTGCACTGGTCAGTCACCACCTGCACTGTTTAAACTCTGTCACACAGGGCTGTGGTACAGTTTAAGTTTGGAATGCATCCATTTGAATGCAAGAAGTTAGTTTTGTAAGCTTAGAAAAGATTTGTTGCTTAATTTTTCCCCAGCACTAATGCGTGGCCCAACACGGATGCTGAAAAGAGCCAGAAAGCAAGCAAGGCATGTCAGATGTGAATGAAGCATGTGTGAACAATTTAACATGATGGCATCATGGCACGACGCCAAATTAGGGAACAAGTAACATTTGAACACTTTCAACATTGCACAAGTGCAATTGCACAGCCTTTTCGTGTGGAGATTGCATGTTATCTGCGTGGGTTCTCTCCAGGTGCTCCGGCTTCCTCCCACCATCCAAAGACATGCGGCCTGTAACTGGTGACTCTAAATTGACTGGTTGTTTGTCTATGTGTGGCCCTGCGATGGACTGGCGACCTGTCCAGGGTGGGATTGGCTCCAGCCCCCCTGTACGCAGGATAAGCGGTTGACGATGGCTGGATGGAACATTGCACAAGTCTAAATTGAGTTGATTAAATGCATGATGTGGTTAAATTATTTGTTATCTAGGGGGTTTTAATTTAAAAACACATTCAGTTTAGTTCTTCTTATCCTAAAATTATTTTGCAGGTATGCTTAATGCCTTGGTTGTCTTCAAAATCGGCAAGAAAATGCCAAAAAAAAAACACCAAACGCCTTCACGCTGCCAAAAAGATGCATAAATGTGTGTTCATGTGCTCTGAATGTGGAATCAATATAGACGCCCCTCCAAAGATTATCAGAGCATATAAACAACACGCAGACATCTAGTTCACTACTACACGGACAGCAAACTAACCGTCATAACCATATTACAAATTACATGTTTGCAAAATATGTATATGCAATCCGTGATTTTGCACAAATCGAAGTTCTGCATACTTCTGTATGTCCCATGTACACTTTATTTCTCTTTTTGCAATAAAGATTTAAGAAGAAAAAAAGAATATTCTGATTATTCCGACACCACCAGTGACGCGCTCTGTAGAGCAGTTTGTTCATTTGGGCTACTGTAAGTCAAGGCAAGTTTATTTGTAAAGCACATTTCAACAACAAGGTAATTCAAAGTGCTTTACATAAAACATAAAAGCAACAGGGAAATATAAAAAAGTTTAAAAGCAACATAAAATAATAAAAGTTACAGTGTTACAATCAGGGTTAAAAGAGTTAAATGGAAAATAAAAACAGGCTGAGAGGTTGAGCAAATAATTGAGTTACAATTATTTTGAAAAGAGAATAAACAGAGAAGTTCACTTAATCTACTCTCTCTAGCTAGTCTGTACTCGGGTCCACAGCAATCTTTGGGTCCACTGAAACTCCAAAAACCCTCGGACACTACAGAGAAACCAGGACATGTCTTTCCGCAGGCTGCTTTGATCCAGTTATACTCTGGACCCACCTGCACGTTTACAGGTGGACGGAGGTTCCTGCAAATCTCTCGGGTGCGAGATTTAAGACCACTTCCTTCACTCTGTTCAATCTCACTCTCATTATCTTTTCACTCAATTACCTACTCATTTCTCACCGTGTAAATATTTAATTAAAAGCAATGGTAAAAAACTACAAAAAAAGAAAAAGAAAACAGGACAGTAAAAGTTACAGTGCAGTGTAAGTTATCAGTAAAAAGAAAAATCTTAAATATTTAATTAAAAGCAGTGGTAAAAAGAAAAGTCTTCAGTCTTAATTTAAAAGAACTGACAGTTTCAGCAGACGTGCAGTTATCTGGGAGTTTGTTCCAGATATACGGAGCATAATAACTGAACGCTGCTTCTCCTTGTTTAGTTTTGACTCTGGGGACAGAAAGCAGACCTGATCCCAGACGACCTGAGAGGTCTGGATGGTTCGTAACGAAGCAGAAGATCAGAAATGTATTTTGGCCCTAAACCATTTAGTGCTTTATAAACTAACAGCAGGATTTTGAAATCAATTCTTTGACAGACAGGAAGCCAATGTAAAGACCTCAGAACTGGAGCGATGTTCCTTCTTCTTTGCTTTCACTTTCTGCAGAAACATGGTGGTGCAACATGGTGACGTCCATGTAAGAGGACCAGCGGTGTATGTAGAAATAAATGGCTCATTCTAAGGTAATAAAAGCATAACGGTTCTTTATGTAAGGTCTTTATACACCACTGAAAACATATGGATATTATATTGCATTTCTGTCATTAGATCCTCCTAAATATTACACACCGGACTTTTAACATTGTGAAAAATCACAGTTTTGTTAAGCTTAGGTGTCAAAACTACTTGGTCACGTAGAGAAAACCATTCAGGGAACAATAATCCCGGGGGCCTCTGTATGCGACGCCCTGGTTTGACCGGAAACGTTATAGCGCTTTGCTTTAAGGTACTTATACATGCTGTTTTAAACTCTCACAACATTACAGAGACAAACACTGTACATTTTACTCCACTACAAATTTTACATAAATATTTGATTTTCTTAAAATATGATGCATTGCTATAAATTAAAAACTTTGACCAACTATTAAAATGCTGCTTACACCGTCAGCATTAATAATCTAGTCATATAAAATGTATAAAATACTGGTACTTTACTTTAACTTAAAGGTCTAATGCGTTTATACAGTATCTAGTTCTGCTACAAGGGGAGTGTGAGAGGAAGGGTGGTCAGCTGGTTGCAATCTGTAACTTCGTCATGCCACTAAATCCTACACACTGGACCTTTAGGTAAAGCTATGACTGCAGGGGTATTTAACATTTATCCAAAATAAATAAACCAAATACACTGGACTGTAAATAAAAAAATTCTTAAAGTCTTGTTTTATTCCAAAGATGTCGCTTGTTTGTCTGAGTTTTAAACCTACCAACAAAACAGTGGGATGTGCGACACCATACAAAACACGAGACAAGTCTATTTAAAGGGTCAGCTCACCAAAGACAAAGCAACACATTTTGACACTTACCCTCCGGTGTTTTGGTCTTTTTCCCTGCGAGACTTCCTTCTGCCGTGCCAATACAAGTAAAGTTGTGGTGTTCAAGGCACTGAAAACTTATTTCTTTTGACTGAAAAAAAAAAAACACCTTTCTGTAAACTGACCCGTCTGGATGATCCACATTTGTGACTGAACATGCTGCGTCCATTCAAATTAAATAGGAGGGCGTGAGTGAAATATTTTGTAAGACTGAGATATGATCATTGGTGGGATATTACAATGCAATGTTCAGTGTTTTAATAACCCCCTCCTTCCTCTGTGCAAAAGGCTCTCACTGTTTCCTGCTTTGCTGCTGACCGTCGTAATTACTACATCCTGTTATTTGAACAGCAAGCAAATGTCTTTATTGACTGTGGTGCAAGAAGTATTCAGATCCTTAACTTAAAGTCCCCATGACAACCAAATTGAGTGTTTTTCCTATTTCTTCATATGACCTACACGTATTTTGAAGGTATTCTGGGGGCCTTACTGATAACTGTTCAAAAACAATTTTATAACTTGCACAAAAAAGACAACTTGAAGAAAATCTTTTCTGGTTTTCTCTCTGATGACCTCAGAGACGCCCTGTGATTTAGAGTTTCCTGACTGACTTGTTGCTTATCAGGTAATAGCTTACTGCTGCTAAGGGTGCCAATTAAAAAGACAATTGGATGGGTCAACTATTTTTCCTGGTCATAAAGGAAACCTAGAACAGTGCAGGTGCGTGCATCAGTTTACAAAAGTCTTACAATGCTTACAATATCCTTGCTAGTTTAACTAATGTGTGTATGTAGTCTGTAGATGATTTACTCTTTCAGCATATATCTCCTTTACTCTTGCTCATGTTGACGGTGAATGAAATGTAACCTGCATTCACTAAAGCAGTGAAATAACACACCTGAACATTTTTCAATTACCCAGCAAAGTAAAACTCCTGAATTCCAGAGTGAAAACAAATGACTGTTTATTGTAAGCTCACAAAATTCTTAAAATGAAATCATAAACTACGTTGGTGTCAAAATGTATCACTACAATATCTAATCCTCAATTTCACCAAGTTTATTTGTTGTTTATTTGAGTAGGGACAGATACAAAAAAAAAAAAAAAAAAAAACAGATTACTACATTAAAAAACAATCCGATGCCCTAGAAGGGCTTTTAACAGTTAAGATAATGAAGGAGTAAAATTTTACAGTGAATACAATAAAATGTCCAGAGACTAGTTAGCACCAATAAAAGTTAGTGTAGTAAATAAACACATTCACTCGAACTCACACAGATGCTTCACCTCACATACACACAGATATACATTTCATAGGTCATGATCACACTGCTGCTGTATGAGCCAGGCTTTTGTTTGTTTTTTTAAGGGGGACAGTTTAGTTAAAGTCTTTATATTTGTAGGAAGACAGTTCCACAGACACACAAACTATTAAAAAAAAACAACTTTATATGTCTAAGATTAACAAAATTAACAAGTTTAAGATTTTATGTTTACTTAAAATGTAACAGTGATCGAATCGAATGAGCTTTTTATCAGGATCATAGTGTTCAGAAAGACATGAGCACATTCAAATGTCAGACAGCTCCTGATCATTCTGAAACTGGCCTTCATTTTTCTTGAGATGTTTTTGACTTTTAAAATTTAGCTGAGAATCTAAAATCACTCCTAAATATTTTTCTTGTTCTACCTGATCGATGAGTTCGCCATTCATTTTGATGTTAAGGTCATTTGTTGTCCGAGTTCTTTTTATAGAAAACCACACAGATTAAGTTTTCTTCAGATTAAGTGTTAAACAGGATTTTTGTTTAGCCAAATAAACACTTTCACAAGACTTTTGGTCAGTGTACAAGTGAGAAGCTTCCGGAGAACTGAAGCCAACGCGGAAGTCCGTTAAACCTGCATTCTATCGAATGGCCAGCAGGGGGCGAATCTTCTGGTTGCAAAAAAGGCCGGCTCCATTAGAAATAAGTAAAATGACCCACCTTCTCTTCTGATTTATTACCTCAGTAGACACTTTACTATTTAGTTTCATGTCTTTTTTAATACAACAGCAAAAAAATCAACATGGCACTGCCTTAACGGTCAAACGTTTTTTTCCCCCCTCTTTTTGGGGGTAGTGGGTCTAAGTCTTAAGGGGGTCATACCCCCCCAATCCCTCCGGTAATTCGAACCTAGCTGCTAACTAGCTGCCGTCATCTAGTTAATGGTTTTAGCTGTGTAGCACAGGAGCTTTGGACCGCCATGAGAAGGAGGTTGTGCAGCTAGCGGTCCTATTAGCTGACTCAGCCAAACCCAGCAAGAGAACCACCTCGGTACTGTATTCCTTGTTGTGTTCGGTACCGGTGCGACCGCCATGTACGCTCACTGGGAGCTTCTAGTCCCAGAATAGACCTTTTCTATTAGTTCACATTTCTGTAATAACAGCAGGTTGGGAGAATTTTTATGGATGAAACCAAGCTGATATGGCGTTAAACACCAGCACTGGTAAATTTTAATGAGTGTTTTTTTTGTATGTTCACAAAGTAACTGTTGTTTAAATCACAAAGATTTCAGTTTCAGTTCAAATCTATCTATCCCGGTAGGGCATTTCAGTTTCAGTCTACCGGTCGTATAAAAAACTAAACAGAAACCACAACAATTCAGACACCCTGTCAGTGACAACATATAAGCATTTGGCATAAACAACAACTTATGCTAAGAATATAGAACGTAAACTTCAAAATGCACCGTGTACCAGGTTCAAATCCAACCCACGGCTCATTTATTCTCTCTCTCGTAATGGACTTCATATGTGTAATATTGGGAGGTCGAGATAAGACCACCTGTGTTTAGGATTGGAGGACTTTTTGGAGAACTGAAGGCAAAATTGCACGGAAACATGGAAATAAGGCCAGAAGTACAGCATATATGACAAAGTCTGAGATGTTGCATTTTATAACTGAATAATAACGATGTCAATAAACCAAACTCATATAAGCAATAACCTGAAAGGGTCAATTAACAGTGAACACAACATTGCAAAAGCTCAACAAAGGCTAAACTTCCTCAGGCAACTTTAAAAATAACGGCTCAAGCATCAACTCCTTGTTGCTCTGAACCACCAGATGAACTCAGCATGTCAAATGGGTGTAAAGATGCCTTTTGTGTTGCACTGATGCAAATCTCTAAACATGCGGGAACAAGTTAAACAAACCTTTCATTGTTTTTTGTTGTGAAACTTGAGTCGCGCCCTTATCTAAATGAGGTGGCTGCACTACAGTGGGCAGAAAGGAGCAATAACGTGGGAAACATTCTTCCACACCAAAGAAAGTGACACCTGACTGAAAATACTTTCATATATTTTTTTATCAAATTGGTATCAGATTTAAACGCGTTCATTTTTCTGCATGATCAAACAGTCTTTGAATGAATTATTAAATATTTTGCTTTTGTTGTAGGAAATAGCAGGTGAGTGTAGCACAAAAGAGAATAACCTGACATGATAAATGTTGTGTGTCAAGAGGAGGATTTGTACTGTGTCAGTTTAACTAAATATGTTTCTGTTGACTAAGGGTGTCATGCAGCAGCCACAGTTCATATTTCTATGAGAACAGGTACCGTTTGATTGTCTGAAATGCTAGAACAGGAAGTCACCCAAGCGCTCATTAAAACATCACTTATTAGTTAACCATTGCTTCAGCATGTGTCTTCTGTACCCTTATTATCAAGGGAATATCAGCAGGAACGTGGAAACAGGAGTTAAGTGTTTTCTTACCTTGTTAGTCTGCAGCGATGTCTGAATCCACAGCCAGAGGCGTGACCATGAAATGTGGTGTGTTCTCATATCTGAGCTTTAATTTTCTAAAGCTGGGGCAGGCAACGTAGGAGGAACTAAGAAGAGGCAGCCGGAGTTTGAAAGAGTCCTCCCCGCAGTGCCCACTCCAAAGCCACTCCCCTGAAGGTGCATGCATGTGGACAGGTGGTGGGCAGGTAAGACAGCCAGTATTTTCAGGAAGTACTTACTGTTCTGCGACAGCCACAGATTAATTTAATTTTTGTGTCAGAGCATTTTTTTTTTATGTATTGATCAGAATGTAGACAGAATTTCAATAAATATAACAAAAGCTTCTGAAATAAACTGCCTACCAAAGAAGCCAATTTAACATTAAGATGCAGTATGTTAGATTTTTATAACACATTTTATGACAGGTGTGTATGGGGACCTTCCTCTCTCCCCATTGGCTCGCAGACATGAGGTTCAGAGTTGGACCAGGAAGAGTAACGTGACCGACAGACAGCTTACTCAGTCTTTTTGTGTTGTAAAAGATGATAAACATTGAGGAATCACATGACGCAGTTGTCCGTGGATATCAGTAAAACTCTGCAAAACACTATTCAAATGTATAACAAATGGCCAGTGACACATTCACTTTTCTGCAAACACAAATTGGCTAAATAAACTTGTGTCTCATTCAGTTAGGCCAGTTTGTTCTGTTTATATCCTGTTTTGCTGTATGCCTTTTTGAGTATAGCGATATTTGGTTGACCTCTTTTATAGGCCTAGTTGTGAAGTTTTTTGGTTTTTGTTGTTCAGTATTTTTGGGGTAAATAAAAAAAAATTAACAATTTTTCAAAGAAATTCCTGTTCTCCTCTTTGCCTGACATGTCAGAACACTATTTTGCAAAGCTAAAATTATATTTATATGCGTTTTCATCAGCTGAAATGTCAACAAACCTGAAAAAACTCAATGACTTTAATTCTCTAACTTTAAAGGGATAGTTGGTAGGTATGGGTATCGCCAACAGCTCAGTATCAAATAACGTCTGTCAAACCAGTACTTCATTTGACACTTTCTGTAACCAGATCGCAGCAAAAAAAAAAAAAAATAATGACTACTTGTATGGTTTTGCTTATAGCCAAACACGCAAGCAACACACTGAAAGAAAAAGGACATGCCTCTTTTCTTTTTCTAGAAAGAACAGCAGATGCAAATGTACAGAGAACTCTTAAATGATACCAGAAGATGAACCAATAGAAAGCCAAGCTTGTGGTGATAAATGTGCAACAGTGACGAACACGTTACAGCCGAAGGTGAGCGGCTGATAAAAATCACAGGGACTAGACAGGAGCAGGCACGTAAGGGAAAAAAAAAAAAAAAAAAAGAGTCATGCCCTTCTCTTTACTGCAGTGTGTTGCTTGTGTTTTTGGCTATAAGCAAAACCATACAAATAGTCATTTTGCCGCAATTTGGTTACAAATACTATTGAATCAAGTACTGGTTTGACTGGAGACATCTGGATACTACTCAATACAGGGCTATTAACGATCCCTACCAACTAACCCCATTAAAGTTAGAGAATGAAAGTGCAAAAACTGATTTTTCGTCAGGTGTCACTGTCTTTGTTGCTCTTTTGTGCCAACCATAGTGCAGCCACCTCATTTGAATTAGGGCAAGACTCAAGTTTCACAACAGAAAACAATGAAAGGTTTGTTTAACCTGCATATGTACAGATTCTTAAGAATTGAATGTAACACTAGTACTGACTTGATGCTTGAGCAGGTATTTTTTAAGTTGCCTGAGGAAGTTAAGTCTCTGAGCTTTTGAAATGGTAATGTATAATCTCTCTCACTGACTGTGGATAATTACCTCACACAGCTCCCCTTTAAATCCTGAACTATCCCTTTAAAAAGGTTCTTTGTGTGCTACTTAAGTGTACTACATCAAGCTTAAATTTAATAAATAATTGAATTCCTAACCTGAGCCCATCTTCTTCAGAAGGGAGAAATGAGAAAAGGGAAGGAGGAGGAAGAGTAGAGTCCTGAGAACAGCTCCCTGCTTAAACAGCTAGGTGTTAATGGTGTACATAAAAGCTGGACCCAGGGGGCGAGGGAGTCAATCCAGGTCCAGAAAGGGAAAGCGAAGCGTTGGACTGAAGCTGCAAGGGTGCAGCAGGTGAGCTGGCAGGCAGGTTCGGGTGGTTCTGTGAGAACGGGGGAGAATTAAAAACAAGGATTAGTAGAAGCGAGGGAAAGTCACAAACAGGTTCATTACGAGAGCAGGCCAAGGTGTGTACCACGGAAGACACGCAGATGTTCTGGCGAATACTGGCGTGCTGGACCTGCGGTTGATTTGGAACGAGGTGCAGGAGTGTGGAGACACTGTGCAGGAGCCAGGGAGGAAAAGCACGCCCATCTGCAAACTAAGCAACTCACTGGGGAAAACAGACAGGCACAATAGGATGGTAAACAGAGAGGTAAACAGGGGAGAGGGACCGCTGGATAAAACACTAGGTACATTGTGATTGTGTGTGGGTATGCACCTCACTGGCTGAACGTATGTGTTTCCATATATGAAAGATCCTGCTGACAAAAGCTTGCAGCACATTCGTAGCCTTGATGCATCTATTATTTATTTGAGGCAGCAAACAACCAAGACATTATAAAAGTGCAATAAAAATTTTGGCCCACTTTGTATTGATTCTTGTTTTAAAGTCAGTGTTACGGTTAGTTCTCATGTGCTTGATTATTTGGGTTGTCCTGCATCAATGATTTATGCTGCGTTCCAGGCAACTCACAACTGGGGAATTTCCAACCTCCAACAAGAAAAAGTACTATGGAACGCCACCTGAAGTCAGATTTCCTACTCGTGACCTCGTAGAAAAAATATCTGCCAACTTCACGAGTAGCACCCGAATGAAGTCACACGACAGCGGCACCTCCCATGGAAGCTGTCACAGGGTTGTAGGGTTGAGCAGGTTGGACGACCCAAACGCAGGACACGAAGCAGGTCAAGTTCAGAAAAGGTTTATTTGACCAACAAGAGGCGAGCACACTTACTTCAGAGTGGCTGAATCCAAAATAAATGATCCACAGGAAGACACAAAGAGACAGCGCTAGGCAGGCTACACACTACAAAACTGTGCAATGACCAGACAAAGACTTAACAGAAGCACCAGGCATATATACACAGGGACTAACGAGCAGGGCGGGAGCAACACAGGTGACAGGGATCAAGGTTAACGAGGCAGGCAGAGAGACAGCAGGGGGGAACAGAGAGGCAGGCAGAGTGATAACTGGGGGAGCAGACAGAACACTTGACAGGCAGGTCAGAGAAGCAGGTTAGATTAAACAAATCTTCGAAAAAGCAAACAGGTTTCAATGCAGGCTGGAGCTGACACAACATATGCGTGATTACTCAACAATCCGGCAGGGACTGGATGTCTGTAAAAGTCATCTTCTCTACCCAGTTATTCAGGAAAAAGTTAAAAATACCCAGAAATTTTAGTTCCTGTTTGCCTCTTGTCTTGTGTTTTTTGGTTCCAAGTAGGTTGGATTTCCGACTCGGAAAGTCGGGAGAACCTCCCCAACCCCGACCTCAAAATCCAAGATGGTTGCTACTGGAATCAACAGTAGTGGAAGCTGTGGTACTTTAATGTTTCCCACACTGTCTTATTGTGTCTCATTAAATCAGTTATACACACAGTCCTGTCCAACTTATCTCTGTAGACATGTTGTTATGGTGTGTTATGGTGTTTGTGTGTACAAAATAGAGCATAATGCATTATCATCAGCTGATATTGCTAACAATGGCCAGAGGCATCAAACTTGGTTTTCCAGCTTAAATCTGTTGTTTTACTGGAACGCCGTCAACTCCAGTGTGACGTCATTCCCAGATCTGACCTCCGACTTCCGAGGTAAATAGAAAGCCTAAGCAACTCGCTTCCCCTCCGGCCCATGGGACCTTTTTTCGGGGAAAAAATATGTCAACGGCGAGAGACAGCTTATTTTTTTAACCTGTTTGAACTGAGCCCTGAATTTCAAATGATGTTTGTCAATTTAAAAAATAATTTTGTTCGTCAAGAAAGTTGCAGTCTGTCATGAAACAGTAAAGTTACATTTCGTTTTGTGTGAAAACTACATCTCTCGTCTCGTACAATTTACGTCACCAACTGCTAGCTAGATAACTCAGCTATGTTCCGTGCAGAAATATATCTCACCTGAGGTGTTTCATTCAACGGCTCTGTCCTTTTATCACATCATCTACACATGGGAGCTCTTTGACGTTAGCTTCAGTCATTGAGAGAAAAAATTACGTCACATACGCGACTTTTTGAATTTGTGGCCTTTGTAATTACGTATTTTCACAGTCTTAACTGTTGTACATCAAACTGCGACTTTCTTGACTTTTAAAAGTACATTTTTAATTGACCATCATTATATGAGATCAAAATACTTAGTTGTCCCTTGCCATTGACTTCTGTACATATTTTTTCCCGAAGTAAGATCCTATGGTGGTCCACCGGAAGGGGAGGGACTTAGACGCTCTACCATAGACTGTATATAAGAAGTGGACGTAGACATCGTGACGTCACCCGTTGGTTTGTGGACTGCGGTTTGGCCGATAGGGCGCCGCCATGTTGAGTTTTTGCAACCAGCTGCACCAGACGTGACCATTTTTGGACAAGACGGTTGAGCTAACGGCCGGCGCTAGTTAGCTTGCTTAGCTAGCTGCAGCTGTAATTCACGTTAACTGTCATTTTAACAGGGCTGACAATTTTGTCTAGCGAACAAAACTAAATGTACTCACCGACACAGACATGAAACTAGTGATTGAGAACATAAACTCTATGAATGCCAAACATCACTTCTTGTCTATACAGATCATATTCTGATTGTCTCCACTCCTTTTCTGCTCTTTTTGCACCGCCGCTCGTTCATTCTTTCTTTCCATTCTTTTGGTAGCTCCAGCGTATGACAGACCCTCTACCGCTCTGATCTGAATCACCATCCATTTCCTTTATTCTTTTCGGACATCGTGGTGACGCAGCATGATGATTTCCTGCACAGTGTGGACACTTTACTTGCACCTGCTCTTCTTTACACGCCTCCCTTTCACAGTTCTTCTTCCCACATCTTCTGACTCCTCTACATACTTCAGCAACATGTCCATATCCCTGACAGCAGAAACATCTCTATATATCCTGGCAAAACCCCCACAAAAGTCAGACACACCGAATTACTTTCCCCTTTCTCCCCTTGTCGGAAACTTGTTACCCTTTTTGCCACTTCGAAATGGCTCGGCCTCCACTGACAGCGGTACGCCACTCATCATTTCCTGACCCACTGACCCGAGTGGGAAGCAAGTCAAACAGCTGTGATCTTCATACTCTCTAATCTTCAGCGCTTTATCTCTCTGCCGCCTTGACGCACGATCAATGATAACCATTCCACTACTTGTTATCGCGACCAATCGCACATCTTCAACCTCGTGCTGATCTTTGAATCTCCCGTCTGTTCGTGTCACAGCTATTAAAAGGGGCTATATCTAGTTATACAATGAAATCAGCTATTAATAAGTTACTTTTTTACAGCCTTTTATCAAGTGGTTGTAACCTCACTTAGAAATGAAGCGACTACAGCGACAACACCACAGCTAACAAAGCCCGGTCCACTAACGCAACAAAACGACCGGCTGGCTGCACAATACAGACTCCAACACAAACTCCAACATAAACTTCATGTCAGGATAAAAAACAACAACAAAGTTTTATGTTCTAGAGCCTGTCAGGCCAACAGAATGAAATGGATGTCGGGTGAAAATACGGTCAACATCACAGAGACACCGCTGATTTGTTTTGGAACAGACAAAACTGACATTAATCCTGGCAGGTTGATGGCATATAGACAACATTAATAACATACGCACATAATCATAAGCAGATAACACACGAGCATGGATAAAACATAAAAGCATGTAAACTAGTTAACTTGTATGGCTTTCCACATTACTTCAACAGCTAACACACCCCACATTACTGTATTGGTCCGTACCGCAAATAAGTGAAACGGTGTTACGACCCCCACCAAAGCTCGTTACCAGTGGGGGTCGAACATAAGTAAGAGTCCAGGAGATGTGCTAAAAACATATGTTTATTGAAATAAACATGAAATAAGTTCAAAATTTAATTCAAACAAAATAACAAATCTGATGGGCTGGCCAAAACAAACAAAAGATAGGGACCACAAAGGCCGTAGGATCTGGAGGCTTCTCCTCTAACCTAAACAAACAGAAATAAAGCCACGATAACTCTTGCAATCATTAATCATCTGTTCTTGTTCCACATTCTTTGCAGAAAAAACAGCGGACTGTGGTCCGTATAAACCACCACAGGGAAAACAGATGAGCGAACATAAACATCAAAATGTTCTAAAGCAATGACTAGTGCCAAGGCCTCCCTTTCAATGGTCGAGTACCATTGAAAAGTTGCAGATCGGATGCTTTTTATCAAGTTTGTTTATTAAAGCTACATGCTTCACATTTTGCCTTTTTCCCAACACAGGACAGCCTGCCACAATATGTCCTGTTTTTTTATAATAGAAGCACTTGACGTCTTTTCCCTTCAAATCATCCTTATCAGCCTTAACATCAAGCTTCAAGGGACCAGCATTTCTGCAACCCCTTAGAGACACCACTAGGCCTATCCTTCACAATAGAAGTCAGGTTATCAAAAGGCTTACCCACATTACAAAAAAGAAGATCCCCGAAAACATATTCATCAACTAAGACAGCAACGTTAAAAACATCACAAACCTTATGTTCATTTAAGTAAGTTGAAACCCTCTCTGGAAGACTGTTTTTAAAATTCTCCATTAATACTAACTATTTAAGCTGTGCAAAATCACCAACCTCATTAGATGTACACCAGCAATCAAAAAAAAGTCTCCTTCTCCCGAGCACATTCAACATACGTCTGATGGCCATACTTTTTCAGCTGATGAAACTTTTGACGGGACGCCTCCAGCACCAGCTCACACACTCTAAGCACAGCAGCTTTTTCTTTGTCAAAATTAAGACTGTCTTCCGCCCGAAGTGATGAGTAAACTGTCTGCGCTTTACCACTCAGAACCCATTGCTGCAACAACAACGTGCACATTTCTTTCGGACAATTTAGTGTAGAAGTCACCCGCTCAAATAAGGTGAAATATTTGTCAGCATCCCTTTCATTAAGGAGGAACTAAGCAAATGTTTCTGCTTACATCAAAATTCCTACTTTGGAGCCACTTTGTTCCACCTGATCTCTGTATCCATGTTTTAGGGGGACGGTGACGGGCTACAATCAGGAGAGCAACAAGCGCTTCTGTTGTGGATGTATATCAACATTTAAAGTGCTAGACCCCAAAAATAAGAAGATGTGAATTCTGTGCCCTGCCCCCTGTTCTGCCCTTTTTGAGACTTTTGTTTCGGTGTTCATGGTTCTGGACCTTGTTTGTGTTTCAGTCCTGTTTTCTGGCCCTCCTCATGACGTCCCTCCGCCCACTCTGGCTTGGTTTGGACTTTGTCTCCCCTGTCAAGTGTGTTAGTTGTTCCTGCCTGCAACCTCGCTCTTGCCGTTGTTTAAGCCTACATTTGGATATAGAGTTTCTTCATGGGCTTGTTATCTTTGTCACAACATTTGGATTTTCTGTTCGGACATTACCTCTTCTTTTTGGATTTGTTTGGACGCTCTGTAAGTGTGCTCGCTTTTTGTTTGTACATCTTTGGACCTGAACCTGCCATTTAGGGCTGCAGACCTGTTCACCACTGGACAAACGTGACTAAAGTTTGAAATCTCAGGATGATTTAATTTTAACCTGATAAAGGAAACTTTCTCTTGATGCATAAACGTGTTGCGACCTTCAACAAAGCAACTGTTTTATCCTGCTGTGGTCAGCATCCTTTCCAAGGGTTTTACCTGGTGTAGTAAAATAACTTGTGTCTGTGTAGTAGATCTATCATAACTGTGGGTCTGAGGCTCAGAACTGTGTTCGGATCGGGGTGGCTGTGGCTCAGGAGGTAGAGCGGGTTGCCCGTTAATCCCCGGCTCCTCCGGGCTGTATGTCAAAGTGTCCTTGGGCAAGATGAACCCTGAAGTTCCCCTGGTGGCTGTTCCACATTCCTGTGTGAATATTAGTTTTTGTTTGAGCACTTAGGCTCAGTGTATGAATGTGAGTGAATGTATTGTGATGTAGTGTAAAAGCACTTTGAGTGGTTACAAAGACTAGAAAGACGCTATACAAATACGGAGCATTTTCATTTGATATTTCAGTATGGAGAAGTGTAAGATAAAAAAAGAGGAAACAGCTCAACGCATTTGTAGTTATTACTCAACGCACGTCTACTGTTACTCACTTCTCTTCTTTTCTCCTAGTTCAGCTTTGATTCTAGTTTAGCATATGTGTTTTCTGTTTATTTTTAAATCACATTCTTGTTATGCTGACTTGTGGTTTCTTCTCCACGAAACGACAGTCTTTCCCTAAACCTAACCAACCACGTGTTAGAAAACCCTGAGGGAACCATTTGGGTCACAGACTTTGGTGTCTTTTTACTTCTTCCTTAAACTTATATTGCAAATACAGGACTAAAGTGTACATAGTACATAGAGAAGTATGCAGACCAGTATACAAATAAAAACCTTGCCAGGGGTGTTCTATATTATGCAAAGATGTTAAAAGAGGAGGCACATGTTGACAGTTTTTCCAGCCTGTTTGTTGTTTGATTGATTGATCCATTGTAGAAGTACAAAGTTAGGCTTTTTACTGCTGGTTTTACATTTCTGAATGTGGAATTTTGCCATTAGAATAAATTTTCTGTGTACCACGGGAGATACTCAAACGATCTGGCGAATACTGGCATGCTGGAACGGGGTAGATAACTGGTGGCTGATTGCGAAAAGAGGTGCAGGTGTGTGAGAGTGGAGCCAGGAAGACCCACCTGCAGACAGACAGACTCACAGGGATAACGGGGACAATAGGATGGGGAAACAACAGAGAACAAAAGGTAAACAGAGGAGGGGAACTGCTGCATATAACAAATGGAGAGAACAGCTGGTTCACCAGTAAAATCTGATTGTGTACGAAATCTAAAAAGAAAAAAGCAATTTGTTCCTACATAAATATCTCTCTGTTATTCCAAATTAAGATACCTGTGTGGTGAGAAATGTTGTTTATAAATTAGAGAGCATGCTAAAAGGACCTGCTTGTGGGATGTGGATAGTTTTACAGTGACTGTGTCCACATTACCACGTCCAAGCATCCCCACCCACAAACACACACATTCACTACTTACATTTGTAGTGAGAAATAATATAAGCTTGTATGTTGTTACTCAAATGTAAGTCGCTTTGGATAAAAGCCAAATGAGTTAATGTAATGTAAGCAGTACCATATGTAACAGATTAACATTTAATGTATGTGACTGGTAAACAATAAAGAGCATTTTTATAACAAATTTACACATACAGTAAAAACTACACTGTAGATTTAATTACAAACACAAAGTATATTATATGTACTGATTCCAGCAACATGATCACAGTATAGGATGTAAACAAAATGTTTTCTGACTGAATACAAACAAGTAATGACAACAGCATGAAAGGCAACAGAATACATACATGGCAAAACTATAAATAGTAGCAGCAGTAATAGTTGTGTACGTGTGTGTATGTGTGTGTGAGACACATGCACAGGTTCCTCCTAAGTTTTAATAATAGCTCATTGGAGCCACAAAGAGAAGAAACTGGCAGCATCTGTGTCAGGTAGTGTTGTAGTACTTGAGACCGTTCTTGGTCTCGAGACCGGTCTTAAGACCCCTTTCTGATGGTCTTTGTTTCGTCTGAAACACCCAATAGGGGTGTGGAAAATAACTGGTTTTAGCATCTAGCAGCTCTACTAATAACAGCAGCATCAGAAATAAAAATAGCAGCAGCAGAGGTCAGTAATAACGCTGTAATAATGTGATAATGCTATGCAATGTATCATTAAATAGCTGCATTTCATTACTACCTACTTGTTTGGATTGTTACAAATACTTAGTAGTCACACAGTGAGAAAAATACATCTTTGTCCTATTCGTTTTACAATCACATCGTAGCCTCATAATCGTAATGAGGATGCCTAAAAATTCCCACCCTTGAGGTGATGCAAATCATGAGACCAGTGAAGATTCACACCCCTAGATGCAAACGATGGTTGTTCAGACTTGGTCTACCAATATGTACATATAACTATGACCTGGATGACTGAGAACCTTCACAGACATTATCTTGCTCTGGTTTTCTGTTCTGACAATAGCAGCTAAGCTTTACTTCCAATTAGCTTGTGTTGCACTCTCTTTCATGACGTGTTTGATTTTGACTGAGCGCAACCTGTCCGATGCGCCGGCGCCTGTAAAAACAATGTATTTACATATATATTTAAAAATCTGACCCGTCTACCCCAAACAAACGGTCTGGCCCTTCTGGAATTTGCCAGAATTTGCCAGATGGCCAACCCGCCACTGATGAAGAGGTACCAGACAGGTGCAGAGGGGGGTGCAATAGCTGCCCTTTTGCCCTTTTTTTTTGCTTTTTTCAAACGCAAAATTTCCTTCATTTTATTTATTTTAAAAGTTGTAAAGCCCCTTTTGTGAAGGCCTGCCTGATCAAACTTTCAGTAAAATCAATTAATAATAATTTCGCAGTAAATAAAATGACCCAATTGATGACTTTTCACCTGATGACCTCATCCGTGACGAGCCTAACACGAGTTCAGACACCGTTAGTGATTCAGCAGCTCTGCCTACAGGACGCTTGCGATTCCGCCGGTAAGAGGGGTTTGCCGCAATGTGCTTGGTGTGGATTGTTGCAAAGAGAGCATGCACAGTTTTTGTGTGTCGCCTGCCTGTAGAAGTAGCTAATATCGGCTGCCAGCTAACACGCCGACAGCTGATATTACTTCTACACTATAAACAAAGGTGCTCTGTTCACTTTGTTCGGTTTGGGGGAGAAAAGTTTCACGGGCGTAATTTGTAATTTGACCAAAATCTTTGCACTTGAACTAGGATTATTACAGTGACTTAATAAAAGCATTGTGCCTTAAAATAAAAAATAAGTATAACAACATTGGTAAAATTCTAAGCCTATTCCTCCGACTTATAGCCTACTTCAGCCCTTATCCAAATAAATAAATAAACAGTAGTGTTTATAACAGCTCAACTATAATAAAAACTGGAAGAACATGTAAAAATGACAGTACCGATGTAAAAAAAAAAATAATATTCCTGACATCAAAGGAAAGAGTGAAGAAGAAATGGCCCTATAAGATTTGAGAAAAATGTATGAATTGTTGAAAACAAACATAGGATATATATTAGCTGATTTAACAATTATGTGACCATGAAAAGATGTAAAGATTGTTGAGTGTGTGGGACTGGCTCACAGTGACTGACCTGCTGTAATACTGCAGCATCTGCCAAGGCTGACTGCTAAGGAGACGCTCACAGAGCTGCACACCAAGAGCTGCAATTATGGTCACAGAATTGTTTAATCAGCTAATATATATCCTATAGTTGTTTTAATATCTGTAGTTACAGATCACCTCCAGTAGTATCAGCAACAACACAATAGCAGCAGCAGCAGCAACTGTTCCCTGTAAGTTATGTCATCCCACAGTGTTTTAAAGCTAGAGTTGGGTATTCCCTATTTCTTTTTGCGTCCCAGCATTTGCTGATGTATCGATACAGAAGCATCTGTATATCCGTGTCAACAAGGAATACATAACGATATATTTCTATGTCAACAGTATGAGAAGAGTCCTATTTAAATCCTTGTTCCATTTGTCCTTTTCGAGCACCTGCACTTCCACAGGTCTCTGCACGGCCCTGAGAGGTACTATCCTTCTTGGCACAAGAAGAGAAA
The DNA here is from genome assembly GCF_021292245.1 of Micropterus dolomieu. NCBI lineage: Eukaryota > Metazoa > Chordata > Actinopteri > Centrarchiformes > Centrarchidae > Micropterus > Micropterus dolomieu. The sequence continues at coordinate 16,527,637 of NC_060157.1, read as the reverse complement.
AAACTTAGTCAGAGCGACTTTCTGAAACGGCAATCAGGTAAACTTGTGGTCTCTCACCGCTCTCACATTCACTCAGGATCAAGTGGCGTGTTCTTCCTCAGTTTCACCCAGTGCTGGCAGTGTTAAGGGCGATTAGCTCACCGCCGAGGGCTCGCTGTTAGCCACCGGGGGTTGGCTCTGGGAAACATCAGTTGTTATTGTTATAATAGTGTTATGGAAAAATCCCCATTTTTTTCAATAGCTTCTGTGTCATGTGATTCAGGGACGTGCAACACTGTGCAAATGCATGGGTGTCTTTTACACTGGGGACGCTGGGGACATGTCCCCATTTATATGTCCCCAAAATAACTTGCAACAATGTTAAATAACAAACCTTGAGAAAGGTTTAATTCCACAATAATATTCCACTAAATATATTGTAATTATATGTCCACTGTAACACTGTAAAAGACAAGCTGCTGATTACTGCATTACATTACATAATATTTTTATATTTTGAATTTTCACCTGCTCCCTGAATTTTGTGTTTCACTTCATATAAATCAATAAATTTTCACCATAAGTTGGTGCAGAAATGTCTCCAGAATGCAGGAAATTAAGTATTTATTTTCTGGGGGAGGACCACAGATCCCCGCTCATATATTTCAGCACTGAATTTTTCTTCAAAACTGGTGTTTAAATATCTTCTCGTCTTGTTTTTGTGATATATTGGGCATCGTCACATCTCGTCTTGACGGGTGCATCAAGCAACTACCACAGGGAGCATTTCAGAATAAGAGCGTTTTGCCTGCCGGATTTTGCCAACATGTTTAGATTTTGTTGATTTGGTGATTTAGTGCTTGCTTTTTGTGCCTCTACTATGATTAAGAAGGTTACATAGTTAAACTGTTTCTTTTTTTGCCTGATTTAGCTGTGTTTATTGTTGATAAACGATCAGAAGTCTGTAACAGGTATTTTATTTTGAAAATTGACTGAATTCGCTGCCGTTTCTGTATCTGACTTCCTGCTCGGTTCATGCGCTCTGTGCTGCTTCACGCTGGGACGCTTCTGGTGTGAGCACAAACATTTAGCAGAAAGCCTGCAATCAGCTCTGTCAGCAGAGAAGCAGACAGACTCTGTGGACTTTCAGAGAGAGTCTGGGGTCATGTAAACTTGGTTAATATGACTTTGTAGCAGGTGGCCACACGATGAAGCTCCGAACCCAGTGTGCTGGGAGCATTTCCAAATATTAATAAATATTAATAGAAAAATGACTAAAATTTATTATGAAGGGGTGAGTCTGATTTGCCTAATATAGTCCTACAATTCGGCATTGGTTTGAAGGTATTGAAAACAATTATGATTTTTCCATAACACATTATTATTATATATTAATGATGGTCCCTAAACCAACCCCCGGGGGTTAAGAGTGAGTCCTCGGAGTTACACTGCCAACACTGGGTGAAACTGAGCAAGAAGACGCCTCTGGATCCTGAGTCAATGTCTGGCCAATATCCAAATTTAAACTAACTTCACTGCAGTTGCTCACCCCTCCTCCTCCTCCTCCTCCTCCTCCTCCTCCTCCTCCTCTCAAAATCTGATGTCAGCAAATAACAGAAATGTTCAGTTTGTGCTTCCCAGTGAGTCCCTCTCTTGCCAGACCTTTTCCCCCTGACCAGTGTTAGAGTGACATACAACTATTTACTACGTTTGTCAACCGCAGACTGGCAGTAAATCAGTTTTAAAACTGCAGCTCGGAAAACATTCGGCTACTCGCGCATTCCAGCAGCTCATTCCTCTGTAGGGGATCCAGCGCGTTGTCACTCCAGCTCCTCACATGTGGACGCTTCTTTTGCAAACATTTGAATGGCTGTCTGAAGCCGAGCTTACACTCACATCTGACCAGGGACGTGCACAGGGGGGTTGCTCTGGTTGCCCGGGCAACTGCCCGTTTGCCTTTCCTGACTCAAGTTGCCCTTCCGACTCGCCCTTCCGAGAAAAAAAAATAAAATAAAAAAATAATCGCGATCGCAAAGCCTCATTCACTTCCATTCGGGCACCGAAAGTGAAAGTCAGTAGGGGAAGGGCAAACTCTGTTTAAGTGGCTGCACTGCTGCAGCGCTGCCTGCACGTCAGTCGATTCTGTTCCCTACCGGAATTCCGGTTTCCTTCCTTTATGCAATCATACTACAACAAATCATGCGTAGTTTTGCCCAGTTACCATACGTGATACGTACCAACAGAAGTGAATACGAGCTAGAAGCGCAACTGAATGTACGGGAAGCCAAAAGGTTAAAAAAGGATTGTATTTTTTTCCGAAATCTAAGCGTTTTTTTATTCAATATTTTATTAGAAGCGAGTTTTCCCCATCTGTCAATTCAATCTAGATTATTTATTTTCAAATTAAAAAAAAAAAATAAAAAAAAATAATGATTAAAAAAAACAATAAACAATAATATAAGGAACTCTTTTTTCATGACTCGAGTCATGTTTTTCTGTTTTGTTATTAATAGTAGTTTAGGTTATTGAGTGCTGTATTTAAGTGTTTTTACTTTTTGTATATTTTTTAATAAAAAAATGTTTTTTTCTCAGTCCTTCATATAGCCCATGTTTTTTTGTTTGTTTGTTTTTTGGGGGGGGGGGGCCTTTTTTCAGGTCAGAGCAACTGCCCTTCAAAATTCCTGTGCACGTCCCTGCTATATACAATATCAAAAAATAATTGCTATTAACTATGTGTACAAAGCCAACTGTGACAAGCAAAGGGTAACATTACTGTAGAGTTGACAGAAAATACAGACAGATGTGCAGTTTTTAAAATGGATATGTGACACATTACATTGAGCAAGTAGAGAATATTACCATGAAATGAAATAGAAACATGTAGTTAAGCATTTTGCAGCCCTGATTCATGGTTAATACACAGAAACTACGACAGGTGTTTCCAGGTAATCATTATGCCTCTTTTCCATGAAATTAACTTGAAACAGGTAGTTCAGCATTTTGCAGCACTGATTCATGGCTATAGACAGAAACTACCACAAGTGTTTCCAGGTAACAAGTCACAGCATTAAACATATAAATTTTACAGGACTACCTTGATACAAAAGAGGAGGAATTTCAGTGCTGTACCAACAATTTCACGTGATTTTGAAGGTATTACTCTCATAGTAGCCTGTAATATTATGAAAACATCCATTTATACTACCTCAAAGCAAAAGAAAGAATATCTCTCTGTCTCTGTGAGATGTCGCGGATGTTTGAACATCTGGAACAAAGCCTTCCTGTTTGGGAAAAATTAGATGATAATTCATGGGTCCAAACGTAAACCTAGGCCCTGCTTTGGTTATTTTTGGGTCACTAGAGCTGCAGTCTGGCAAAGGTCAATGCACAGAATGGGGTAAGCACATCTGGTGTAAAGTGAACCAGCTGAAGTGTTCTGTCTGAAATCAGCGGGAGAGGTACGAGGTCAGAGTTCAGACTCAGGGTGACGTCTGTGTTTGTGGAGGAGAACGGGGATCTGGAGGTCACCGCAGGTCAGGATCCCGAAGCATGTGGCACCGGAGTGGAGAGCACAGAGTGGAGTGGAAAACACGGAAACATGACGTGAGCCCCAGAGTTACTTTATGCAGTAATTCTTGTTGGCGTTTCCTTTACAAACAACCGCTCACAATGTTTGGGAGAAAATTTACTCAATAGAAATCACAGCTAACATTGTTTGACATTTGTTACTTACTGGATTTGGACAGAATTGTTGTCAGGCATGAGCAGGATTCTTTTGTCCCAGCACCTTTTTCCCATATGGACCTGGTTTTCAGCTCATTTGCGCTGTACAAAATCAAGAATAATACACTCCTGTGTTTGGACTTTTCCATACATTGAAAACTGAATCCAGTCAGTCTTTGTGTTTGACTGCTGAAGATCTGATTTCAGCAGGTGCTGCATCAAAGGGTTATGTTTGCCTGTGTCTGCGTGTTTCTCTTTCTGTGTCTGTGCACACTGTCATTGCAAAATGACAACTAAATGTGCAGACATGCCTGCTCATTCCACATTAAATGCTTCTATGACTTTCAGCTATGGCTCACTCTTCTCTCATGCATGTGCACGCAGCCCAAACACACAGTAGCTAATAAATCACCAAATTACCAGGGCTGTGTTGTGGTATTAATCTGTTGACTAAGTGCATGTCTGGTGTTTTGAATTGTTTCACCGCAAGTGCTCTTTATGTGTGTGTGTACATTTGGATTGATGTGATGACATTGTCTCACTCACACTTTCCTTCGCCTTTATCCCGATTGGTAGGTTGACTATAACCTGTCTGGACATGAAACGCTCCCTCGTTGCCATCAACAGAACAACAATACTTGATCTTTTCAAATACTCAAATTCACTCAAGGCTCAAAATAATACTAAATCAGCATTTGCTATCCGACGCTTTGCTATAAATATGGTTTTTAGCCATACAATAATATGTTCTTACAAAATCCCATGTATTTACAGAGATCAAGTTTACTCAAAGAAAGTGCAGAAGAAATACATACATAAAACCACACCAACATCAGAGGAATGTGGTTTGAACATGTGTATGAGCTTGTGTGTACATGCGTATGTATAACTTTGTGTTGGATACTCATCAAACACACATACACGCCATAGCCCCAAGGATACAAGTGAAGCCACTTACTATAGCTGATTTGGGAATGCATAGTATGCATAACAGATTGGTCACCTACACAATGAGCAGCATTTTATAAGGCATATTTCCTCTTATAATTGTTTTAGTCGGACAGGCTTCCAAAAACTATAGAGTTGTGAAGACTTTACAGACAATCTGTTTAAGTCTGTAATCAAGTTTTGTTTTACTTAAAACGTGAGGATTGACGGCGTATCATGCGGAGTTCTGGGGAAGAAGACGCTTCAGGAAGCCATTTCTCTCTGCTGGATTCTCTGTTAAGCCTGTGCATCCAGCTCCACGGTAAATATTAATTCACCTTAACCCCCGCTGCAGGCCACATATACACACGCACACATGCAGACATGGTGGAAAGTAGCCACCATATCTCTTTCACCATAGCTCTGCTCACATGCTGAACATGGCATGCTGCTAACAGACAGAGGATGGGCCTGGGAGGTCCCACGCAGACAGGTGGTTGATATCAGCTAAAGGGGGAACAAGAGGGAGGGGGGGGTGGAGGAGGAAGATATGGACTGAGGGAGATGGGGCGGCAGAGAGACACAGGAGCAGAGAGAGAGAAAGAGAGACAGATGACAGAACGATGCGGAGACCACACAGAATAGAAAATGGCCGGGTCAAGTCTTTAGTGAGAGGGGTGAGACTGTAATGAAACAAATGCTGGGAGTGACAACAACATTGCATTTTTTACACTCTTCAGAGAATTCAATACAGTCCTGACAAGGCATCTATGTATAACAGTACAACAAAGTTGATTGTGCTAGTCTGCATGATTAATTGTTGAGATTTTCTAGTCTCAACCAACTGACAGTCCAGGACCACATTAGGATTTGAGGTTGCTGTAAAGAGGCTGTCAGTTATGCCTGATGGCTCTTTAAGGCCACGTGGCAGCAGGATGTCCTCATGCTGGTGCAGTTTTTTTCCTATTTTACTTCAGTACCCTGGAGTGAGTTACTTAATCTCTACATGCTTCAACGTTGACGTTTTCACTCCAAACTACTGGGACAAAACATAATTAAGTTCAACAAATCAAATCCATGTTACACTTATTTAAAGTAGCTAAACGCTTGCTTGCAGCCATATTGCTTTCACTGTACTGCAACAGCGTTTCAAGTCATTACAGAACACAAGTACGAATATTAAAAGAATACTGTACATGCATATCCTAACGTCTGATGCAACATATACCCAAATTGCGTCTATGGGCCCACACCCATGCTTATGGCGTCAGATGAAAGCGCAGCCCAAATGGGGCATAATAGAAAACGTGGGTGTCTGACTGAGCACATCTGTCTATTTACGCCCATTTTTTGTTTTATATTCTGTAGCAAATTTACCTGGGTGACTCATTTACTCATTCACCGCTCCTCCGCTGTTTTGTTTACAACAGCATGCAGTCAAAGTGTCACATGCAAATCTATATGCTCAATTTTGTGGAGGGTACAAGCTGTGAAAGACACATTCAAAACACAAATATCAGATTGTAAGATTCAAATCAAACTCGTGATGATGAACTGAATGACTCATTCTAACATTAGTCAGATCTTCATCAGAAACACAACTGAGATTTATTTCTCCTAATCTGTGTTAGCGTTTAGTTTCAACCACATACATGCTGATATAGTTTAATTTATAGTTTTTCAAGTTCTGCTCCGGTGGATGCCCTTAGAGTAAATAAGCAACATGAGCTACAACACCTCTGAGACAGCTGTTTTTTGTGTCTCCTGGAGCAGATATGGGAGGAAGGTTCTTTTCTGTTAAAGCTATTGGAAGAAAAGAGACAGCAATGAAACTGCATGTGTCTCTGACTCCTCAACTCTTTGCAACTCCCTGTAGCTTTAATTCCTCCCTCCTTCCCTGTCCTTGAACTCCTCTTTGTCCATCCGTTTCTGCTCCCCTGTAACTTTGTCCTTCCTTGTTCTGCTTCTTTCTATCACATGCTCCTTTATTTGTTAAATTCTCAAGACATCTCATTGCCCATTGGTACCCCGCCCTCCATTACTTGTTGCCTCTCCCCATTCCTTGATGTCTCTGATTCTTTCCTCTCTATCCCTCTGTCTACATCGCTCTCCATAGCCAGTCAGGCATTCTTGCCTCTGGCCTGCCTCCTCTCACTGCTCTGCTGTGGGATCTTAGATTCTCACCAGGAAGGGGGAGTTATTACCAAGACAATGCCAAAAGATTAACCACTTGTCATGAGAAGATTGTTGAATGTCAAGGTCATAAAAACTAGGGGTCTGGAAAACATGTTAATCATTGTGTTCATCCTGCGTTCAAGGCCTGGAGGACTGGCCTCCCACGTCTGCGGGTTCAGTGCAGGGAGAGGGTGGGTTGACCGGGGATGGGCTTGGTTGTGGTGGCAGTGGTGGTGGTGAGTGGGGTGGGGTTCACTAACATAGCCACGGTGCTCTGGCTGCGGTCTTGCCTCACTGCCAAAGAAACCTCATCCCTGGAATTCTGCTAGGAACCAAGACAGCAGCCACATGAGCGATCAAGAACATTAAACAGCATCACAACATACATCTATGTACAAAAAAGGCCTATTTCTCTCAAATATTGTTCACAAATCTGTCAAAATCTGTTAGTGAGCACTTCTCCTTTGCCGAGGTGTGGCATGTCAAGATGCTGATCAGACAGCATGGGTATTGCACAGGTCTGCCTTAATTAGGCCGGCCACAATAAAAAGCCACTCGAAAATGTGCAGCTCCATGACACAGCACAATGCCACAGATGTCGCCAGTAGTTTGAGTGAGCATGCGATTGGCATGCTGACTGCTGGAATGTCCACCAGCCCAGGACCTCCACATCCAAGATCTTCACCTCCAAGATTATCTGAGACCAGCCACCCGGACGGCTGCTGCAACAATCGGTTTGCATAACCAAAGAATTTCTACACAAACTGTCAGGAACCGTCTCAGGGAAGTTCATCTGCATGCTCGTCGTCCTCATCAGGGTCTCGACCTGAGTGCAACTTCACACAGCCATTGAAGAGGAGTGGACCAACATTTCACCGGCCACATTCAACAACCTGATCAACTCTACGCGAAGGAGATGTGTTGCACTGCGTGAGAAAAATGGTGGTCACACTGACTGACTTGTTTCTGGACCTCCCGGACCCTCCCAATAGTGAAATTGCACATTTTCGCATGGCCTTTTATTGTGGCCAGCCTAAGGCACACCTGTGCAATATCCATGCTGTCTGATCAGCATCTTGATATGCCACACCTCGGCAAAGGAGAAGTGCTCATTAACAGATATTGACAGATTTGCAAACAATACTTGAGAGAAATAGGCCTTTTGTGTGCATAGAGAAAGTCTTAGATCTTTGAGTTCAGCTCATGATAAACGGAGGCAAAAACAAAAGTGTTGCATTTATAATTTTGTTCAGTGTATATGAAATTCCTTTGAAAGTAGAATTATCGAGTGACAGCAGTTGTCTCAGAAACAAAGTGTTCACGTTAATGTCCACAAGTTCAAATTTGTTGAACTGTGACCTGAGCTTTGCTGACCTGGCGCAGCAAATCTCTGCTGATCACTACTTGATTTGAAAGATGGACGAAAAAGAATAACTTGTGTTTCTGAATTTCTGAAATTTTACAATAACAAATAATATACATATGTTTGGTTTGCTTATTACAAAAGCAGTGTTTGAATCTCTGAAACAGAGCGATCTACTGCTAGCAACATTAGCATTGTAGCTAATGTGGCACTGTTTAATGATGCAGGAAAAGTATATAATACGGCAAACCACATGGTACTTGCAGCGCAAGACCCTTGTTTTTCCTCTATAATATAAACTTTTAGCTTTATTAATGCAAGATAATTCTCAGTTTGTGATATAAATCCAAATCACTTCATGGCCATTGTGTTGGCATTGCTAGAGGAGTGGGCTCACTAATGTTGCCATAGTGCCTTTGTAATAAATACAAATGCTTTTCTAAATGCATGCATAACATATAGCCAAGAAACATTGGTATTACATAACTTTTTTTTTTTACAAAGTAGGCAGTTTTGTTCTGGGAAAGTGCTAGAAGCCACAATGTTAAACAAACAATAACAACAAGTGATATTCCTTGGTGTACAAAGAGATGCATTGTTTCAGTTTACAGTTTCTATGTGCTACTCAACCCTTTCTTTCAAATGTAATTACTGCTGAATTTTGCTGTCAGCTAAAATGTTGTTTATTTCACAACCACCGCAAGGATTCAATCTTTCTATTATGATGAATCATTGTTCGACTTACCATAGGACAATGTGTGACAATAGGGAAAAGGCTGAGGTTACATTATACTCATGTCTCTGTGTTGTTTCAAGGTAGCCCTTCCAAATAAAAAACGACTCCGAAACAAGTATTGTGCCAAATGCTGACTTTAAAGCTTCACCAAATGTAGCATTATGCATAGCTGAAGACGTGTGAAATCTCAGCTAATTATAAGATCTGCTTCAGGCCTCCTTCATACATAATATGCCAAACTTAAGGCCTGTGGTTCCTGGAAATGTGTTTCATTATCTTGGACGGGAATTGGAGCCTTGTCAAAGTTGAAGTGCCTTTGAGCCTTGAAGACATGAAGAGTGTATAGTAAGCCAAAATTCATATATGCATATTGCACCTATTGTCTGATGGTGTGTGGGATCAATTTAATTTGTAGGAATTTACATTCAACTAGAAGCTTTAAAATCTCTTTTTCTTGGACAGTTTGCATTAGTGAAAAAGTTCAAAAGTGGAGCCATATGCTGACACAAGTCCAGCTGTTTTAAATATCCCAGTTCCAAGACAAATTCCATTGGGAATTGTGATCGAATTGTCTGTGTTTTTGGCAGGTCTTTAGAGAAATCACTTTACAGCTTCTGAAGCAGTAGCCAATAATTTGTAGCCTGCAACACAAAAACAAAACAAACAAACAACCACAGTCTGGGTTTGACGTGGCCAAGTTGAAAACTGGAGGGGAGGGAAGGGGGAAGGTAGTTCAGATATATGAATATGATCAGAAAAATTGTTGTGTCATTCCCCCAAAACACAAGGAAATGATAGAAAGGATGCACAAGATCCAGAAGAGCAGTGCTCTGCACCTGCACGTGCATGTGCTTGCACATTGCTGAAAATCTGTTATTGCTGTTGGACACAGAAATGGCCATGTCTGCATGACATTACCTCTGGCTTTTAACCGTGAGAGAAAAAACGAACATTAGGTCCAATTTCAGGAGCAGAAAGGGAGAACCTGGATAAACCAGAGAAAGTCACGAAACAGCAGGATGAAGACATTGGCTCTTTATCAAAGTCTGTTCCTTTTAGTTTCCACACCTTGGCTCCATGCTTCCTTGATATTCTTAAGATACCCTGCACAGATAGAAAAGCTTTTATTTTACCACAGCTGTGTAAAATGGTGGTACATGTTTCATGTTAAATCCTACAGGCGCCAACTGTGCATATAATGTACACTTGCTGATCGAAACAAAAAAGAACTTCAAATACTGGCTTCTTGATATACCCCCTCTCACTGCATGGCACCATGTTCATTTACTGTTTTATTACAAGTAAAATTGTTTCAAATGGTTGCTCATAAAACCTGAAGCCACAAATATATTTCATAGGTCTTATTGGCAGAGTGACACTGAGCTGGGAAACATTCAGCGGATGAGTGAAATAAAGTACCTGCCTCTGTGCGGCTGCCAGCATCAGCCAGCTAAGTTGAATGAAGGGTCAGTCTTTAGAAAGCTACTTATTTTTATAGAAATACATTTGAAAGTTGGAAATAGATTTACCTGCTTGTGGTTGCCAGGCACATTTTATTGTTGCACCCAGAAACCTGAAGCTAAAACAAGCTGATGTCAAGACATGTACATATGTTCTTTTTTCCATATTGTAGGGGTTGGCCAGTTCGCACTATAACAGTTTGTACAGTAAATATTATTTTGTTCGGTATATCTTGCATCATTTATCATCACACTGAGGAGTCAAGTGCTTTAACAGGTTGTGTGTGCCTGTCAGTTTGATGCTGCCTGTCTCTCTCTTCCTGTGTTTACTGTTTGAAGTATCCCTGATGCAACACAGGTGCCTTGGTTCTCACAGCAAATGTCTTTTAAACATGAAGATGAGGGACAGGGCAGAAGCTGATCTCTTTCGTCTCTGTTATTCACATTACGACTGTCACATGTCTATAGGTCGATAACGTTTACTTTTAGTTTTTTGTTCACCAGTCTGTAATGAAAGCTGTGGACGGTTTGAGAAACAAAGGTGCAGAACAGTTCACTTCAGTTCAGTCAGTTATTATCTGATATGGGCAACGAAAATATTTCCTGCACATACATAATACCAAACACAATTTTTAAAACTGTCTACAATGAATAAACACAGTAATTAGGAGTACAATTGTAATTTGAGTTGTACTGAAATGTTTATTAACTACAGAAAATGCTGAACGAACATGTGTTTCTGTGCAACCATGAACAGTCAATTTCAAGCTAGTTCAAATGGTTTAGTTTATATTAATAAATCCCATCTTAATTTACTTCATTTATGGCATCTGTGTAAATGAACCAGTGTTCTCCATAACATTGAATTAATCAGAATTATAAGCTGTGCACTATGGGGTTTTTTTACAGAATTTTCTGGCTTGTGAAAAAAAAATAAAATTAAGTTTATTTCATAGCGCGATTTGTTCTGACTGTCTGACCTGTGCTGTGTATCCCATATATAATACTTTTTAAGGGTCCCCAAGAATAGCCAGCTCACTGACAGCCTCTCAAGAACCTTTGGAGAGTGTAACTTCATTGTGCTTTTAACAGACTCTGTCTGCATGACATCACTTTGCGTGACAAAAACTTGATTCACTGCGGTATCTTGGCTGTTGTATTAGTTTCACATGGCGGCTTGTCTAAATTGTGACAAGCAGATTGTCTTCCCATACATGACAAGCTTTGATTGCAACTGTGGATGAATCAGTGACTGGATGAGAAATGGAGGCAAATACAATTTGATGGCTCTGTCAAGTGAAAAGGCACCATGAGAAAAGACATCTGAATTCTGTTGCGATCCTCCATTTTAACTGAAGAGTTTAAAGCTTCTCCAAAAGTAAGAATTATTTTGCCTTTAAAGACTGATCCTTTTAAGTGCATTTTTCAAACAATGATTAATCAGCATTAAATGCTGTTTCTTAAGAGGAAATAAATATATCTTCCAACATTTGGATTTGTGTAAAAGTGAAAAGAGGGCAAGTTGACCTAGCAGTCATCCCTCCCATCCCTAATTATTTCCAGTGGATGACAGTAGGAGGAACTGCGCCACACTGAATTGATGAAAGACACAGAAAAACTGTTTACCTTTCTCTGTTTTTCTCCACATCACTCTCTCCATGTCTCTTTCTTCTCTCCCTCTCTCTGTCTCTGCAGCTGTCAGTCTCTCCTTCTCACTCCCTCATAATCTGATGCCGTTGTCATCTCTCTGAGAGAGAGGTGTGTGTTTGTTTGAGGGAACTGTTGATGTGCCGCTCCTGCACATCTTTTAACATGTACTTGTATCTAATGACTAATGTATCACGCAGCTCGGAAGAAAACCCTGTTAAGTGTAAACTAACCTCGGATTGATGGCAGGCAACGCTCTCCTAAACTCCTCATGTTTTGGCCCACCTGCCTTGTTGTCATTGTATCACCATCAACACATTGTGCTGTAACCACATGCAGTAATTTGGCAGCTTGTAGATACCAGATCCTGACAAATGGAGCATCTTGTGGACAGGCAGACTAAATGAAAATGTGTTACTAGCACTACATGCTCAGTAACAGTAAATGTGTGGCCAGTCTCCACTGCCTTGGGCTAAGTAATTTGTTTCTGTCTGAGGTGTTTTCTTCTTATGCTGGTTTTCCAGGTCACAACCTGGCTGCGTTACTTATGTCTTCTTTCCAAATACTTTCATCAGCTTTGGCAAACTTGTTTAACCAGGAAGTGCAAGGTGGTACCTTGTACGCTTATACCAAAATGAAAGTGATGGATAACTCAACAGAAATGGTCTTGATTTACATTTTGGCAAAGCTGGTGAATCAGCCTATTGTGAGAAAAGAAACCTCTTTAGAGCAGGGGACGTCAACCACATGAGGCTGTTTTACAAAGTATGTTCTCATAAACATCCTCCTGGTGCAAACTGTACAAGGCATGAATCATAAAAGGATATCGAACAACTGCTTTGTTTATATCAGTGTGTATTAATACAGTATGTTGAGTGTCTGGAAATATGAACCATACTGTGTCTGTCATTTCTGTGGTATTTGCTTAAACAGTTTTGGAATACCTTTGTCATTATTTGGCTGACACATGTGAGCAGGACTGTCTCCTGCTGGCTCTCTTATTCTTCAGGGCATGTCCCATGTGTGTTTGTGTGCTCTGATCTGTCTGCCTGAATACTAAAGAGGAAAGCAGCTCACCCTATCCCGTGCATGTCAAATGCAGGGAGCCTCACATGGCCATCTGAGACTTCCTGTTATATCAGCACCATATGGATCGCCTTTCCCCCCACAGTTTGATATAGGATGTATGTTAGTTTGTAAAATCCATTGGACCATTTCATCTAACATTTTCTATTCCAGACCCTGTCAGCACTCTCAGATGTGGCTGAAATATCTAACTTTCCAGTGACGCTAGCATACAATTTCTGGATCAGAGTGCAGTTTTGTTTCCACAAAACCATTAACACAAACATACAGCAATGGGAGCGCAGATAGACAGCCAGACATATTCTGATCCCGTGCTGAAGTAATCCTATAAGTCAGAGGTGCTCTCTAAACTGCTCTGACCCCTGCGCTGCAGTGTTTACGCTGGCTCCACTGGCATTAAACACAAGCCACATATTTTTAACATTAGGATCCTCCCGGCTCTCCCTGTAAATAGTGAGCTGCCCTTCAGCCTGGATCAATCAACTCACTGCCTATTTGGACCAGCTCCATGTGTGTGTGTATGATTGTGTTTATTGAAGCCAAAAGATATCACTGGTAGGTGAGTTTCGCGAAAGTCTCTAGCGCTTTCCATCTTACAAGATTACTTGATTGTTTTGCAATTGCAATGAGGCAAAAAGTATTCAGATCTTTTATTTGAGTAAACAATACCACAATATAAAAGTATTTAATAACATGTTAGTCCTGCATTTAAAGAAGTAAAAGTTCCTAGGTTTTATCTGCAAAAGTAATAATTTAGTAGAAACAGATTTTTTATGTTATTGGACTATTAGTACTGATGAATTAACATATAAGCACCATTTAATGTTCAATTTAATTCAATTAAATTTTATTTATATAGAGCCAGTTCATAACACAGGACATCTCTCTGGACTTTTCATATAGAGCAGGTATAGATGGTACTGTTTATAATGTTATTTACAGAGACCCAACATTTCCCACACTGAGCAAGTGTTTGGTGACTATAGCAAGACAGTGGCCATAATAATTATATATATATCATTATATATATGTATGTTATGTATGTTATGTATGTTATGTTGTGGTTGTTTGAGGTAACTATTTTACATGCTTTTGGGTTATTTATTTTACAGTAATGCATAATATTCATATATGTTCATGTTCATCATATCATTTGTATGTTTTTGATGTATAGATAAGTAATATTAATAAAATACTAATTGTGCACATACATCACATACAGTATATCACAATAGGATATTTGAAAAGCTGAATCCTAGCTTAAAAATCTTAACCAGTACATATAGTTAATGTGGTGTTTTCCCACTGAAAGGTAGTGGAAAAGAAGGATAAAGTAGCATTAAATAGAAATACTCAAGAAAAGTACCACTTCTGCAGAATTGTACTAAATGCATTATTTGAGTACACATCACATTCTTAGCTTGTAGTAAAATACTTGAAAAAATTATTTCAGATGCTAAACTGCACTCATGCATCTGGGTGGCTTTTTCTAATGAGATCAGGGCCAGTGACACTTATGTATCTCAGCTGCTTGAGGTGGCCTTTGAATTCTGGTCTATGCAGCCAACACTGACCTCTTCTGGTTATTATGTGCCACACTGAGGGGCATTTCGATGCAAATAATTTATCTAGAAGATTTCAACAATTAATCAGAATCACATCCTAAGCTTTTTTATATATCCAGCCAGGATGCTGTACCTCTCACAACAAGATTGTAAAATTAAACATGTTGAGCTAAACATTTACAGCACTAATAAACTGTGGTGTTCCAACACCAGCAAGGTGTGTAGATAAGCCCAAAATACTGACACACCAGTTTAAACTCACCTCAGTGACCTTCTGAGTGTGTGTGTGTGTGTGTGTGTGTGTGTGTGTGTGTGTGTGTGCGTGTGTGTGTGTGTGTGTGGTGGGAGGGGTGGTGGTGGGGGCTGGAGGGGTGGTGGTGGGGGCTGGGGGGGTGGGGGGTATTCGTAAACATCACGGCTTGCAAACTATTCATAAAAACAACCTTCCATGCATTCCTACATGCGCATGTATGTACACATATATGGCATGTGTGTCCGTGTGTGACAATCTGTGTGTACGCGCATGTGTTTACATCTCCTGTTACAATGCATGCAGTGCAGTGCAGTGACTTGAACTTTGCATTCAATATATATATATATGTGTGTGTGTAACATCTAAATTAGGTGTGACATTCCACACATTCCAGCATATGGCAAGTCTAAGCTTGGAGAGTGTGTGTGTGTGCTTTGAATGAGACAAGGTCAATTAATGGTAAATTGTGTCTGTCTGTGAGAGCAGTGGTGGTCAGGGGAAGAGAGGCGAGAGTTTTGCTCTCAAAAACCACCTCATCTACAATTCTAAATGTGTTTACCTTACTTATAGACATTTTACTTGTACTACGTCTTGCACTATTTTACCACTGAAAGAAGAAAACTTATACTATACTACTATATGTCCAATGTGCTATCTCAAGGATAGAAATGAGCCCCATTTTGTTTTCTCCTCTCTCTTTCTCTCTCTCACATTTATATAATGTTATAAGTGAGAATATGATGTTTTTAGCAAGAACATGTGTTGCTGTGTTTGATACACAGCATTCTAGTGATCACATGTGCAATGGGCTGAATATATGTGCTTGACAAAGAAATAACTCGCTGTACGTTCATGAGAAATAAAGAAAGTGTTGAAGTTGTTTGAATAGTCCACATAAGCATGTTCCTTCTATTTATTTGAGTTTAGTCTTGATAATGGCAGAAACATTAATTCATTTACCAGTATTTGTTATTTGAAATGGTGAATGGTTTTCGTAAAATATGGATTGGACAACATGGGATTTACTATATATGAAAAGCTGAATCATGAATCCATATGTTTAAGTTAAGTATTTGGTATGCGTGTGTGTGTCTGTGTGTTACAGAACTGTGGTTCAGAGGGTCCAGATGGCAGGCATGAGGGGCCCGGCCTGCACTGGAGTCTGGCTCTAGAGTCCACAGGGGCTCCCACTTCAACTGGACACATTCCACAGGTACACATAAACACTCGCCACAGCAACACACAAAACAAGATTCATGTACCCTTAATACAAGTTAGACAATTATAACTTAGTTATTTAAAACAGTATCAGCACTAATAAAAATAAATCAACAGAACATCAGCGTTTTGGTTGTAAA
Source organism: Micropterus dolomieu (assembly GCF_021292245.1). Taxonomy (NCBI): domain Eukaryota; kingdom Metazoa; phylum Chordata; class Actinopteri; order Centrarchiformes; family Centrarchidae; genus Micropterus; species Micropterus dolomieu. The sequence continues at coordinate 16,511,365 of NC_060157.1, read as the reverse complement.
ATCTGCATACTTCTTCACACAGCTGTGAAATTTCACATGCAAGGTCAGGAAGAAAGCGGTCACACATGAAATTGATTACATATCATCCCTTCATGGTTAAAGTGGTGCTGTTACAACTATCCTGGGTCTCCCCTACAGTAAGATCTGATGGAAAAGACTCTGCTGTTTGAGGGACCTCTCAATGAATCCTAGCAGGGAGGAGGATTTTGCCGGGAGAGTGAATTCCCCCTTTAATAAACACACACTTGAACGTAAATCTTAGTTAAATCAACAACATCAAATATAACAGGTTGGAGTGGTGGAGGGAGTTTAGTGTGAGCATATTGCAGCTAATGCCAATGAGCCAACACAAGCGCAACTAATGTTGAACATGGCTTCATTTCAATAAGAGACACTTAAAGTTACGTTAAGCAAGTGGTTTCACAGTTAGGTTTGGAGGGAAAGGCTCTACTGTTAGAGGTTAGAAGTTCAAGGAAATTGAGCAGCAAGGATTCTGCTGACAGAGCAGATCCCTCAAAACACAATTATTGCTTGCTGCTTAATTATTAATTAGCGCAACATCCTGGCTAGCCAGATAGAAGAAGAAGATATACTTTATTAATCCCGCAAGAGGAAATTCAATGTTTTTTCACTCTGTTATTATTGTTAGTATTATACACAGGTCTGAAACACACATGCGCAAACAGGACCCATATCAATAACACACAGAGAGATGTCAGAGTGAGGGGTTGCCACTCAGTGCGGCACCCCGAGCAGTTAAAGGTTCAAGGGCTTGCTCAAGGCCACCTTCAGCAGCGACCAGGAGGTGAACTGGCACCTCCCCAGCTACCAGTCCACACTACGCAACTCTGGGCCGAGCTGAACTACTGCTGCCCCAGAACGTAAACATAAACATAAACATCCCAATTCAAGGGAAATATTCTGTATATAACTATGATGTACCTAATCTATGTGAAGCATAGGTATCTCAAGATTATTGATTAGATGAACATTTGGCAGGATGCTAATAGTATCTTGATAAAAGGGAAATAACATACAACTAAAATGTCAAAAGCCAGGCATCTCAAAGCTAACCAAATTAGCAATAAGTAGGGGTTTAGCTATGAATTCCATTATGGCATGGACAACCATAAGCAAAGTTTATGTAAAGTAGTGATCTACCAGAGCAAATAAAACATGAGTTCGCAGATTTGTCTGGTTCCCAGGCTACTGCTAAATCCAAAGCAACTCCTAACCGTCAGGGGAAAATGTGCCCAAAACAAGTTGAGCCCATCCAGGAATCTTCAAATGTATTTTTGTGGACATAGCAACAAGGCACTAGCGATACCAATGCAAAACATGTATTTTTTGCATTTTTTGCATTGGTCAAACGAAAGACTGTTAGAGATTTCACATGAATACACAGATTCTGCAGCATAGCAAACTACACAGTCACTCACTATAAACATGTTGCAAACAGCTGATGCCAATCAGCCAGTAGGCCTACAAGCGGTGCTCTGCCTGAACTAGACTAATGCTATGCTTCATTAAGTAATGATAAATCCCCATCTCAGGTTTTCAGAGCCCTAAGAAATGGCATCAAATTGCTTATTTTGTGTGACCAAGAGTAAAATAAAGTTCAACAGCACATCATCACGCTTGAGTATCTGGATTGTGGTTCTAGAAAATGTTTGGTAGTATTTCTTGATAGGTGATGTATCTGTTTTCTTTTTGTCCGTCAGCAGTTTTAACAAGAATGTAAGCTGTATGTATGTGAGTCAAAGACGAGATTATTAAGCTAAATTAAATTGAGTTTTTGAGCTCTAAAGTGTCAAAATGTCCTTCAGTGTAACTGTCCAGATTAAAATTCTAATGGCAAAAGTGTTTGTACAATGTAGAAATTCATCCTAAAAATATATATGAACACACATGGCATGGTTGTGTTGGTGTTTGCAACAAATAATACTAAATCTGTCCAAACTTTCGTGCTTCGTGAATGTCATTCAGTATAATAAAGATAAACAGACATTTTAAAGCATATCGCATGATGGTAATTATGTGACATCAAAAAGAAGACCCATTGAAGACCCTCTAGCTATGGGCTGAAGTGAGTAAATCTCTCTGAAGTATATTATCATTTTCCTTTTTCACCCTCTAGTAGCATTTGTAACAAAAATGCTTGGCCTTCAGTACAACACAGAAAACATACTTTTATTATTTGGATGGATGGATGAAAAGTACTGCCTGTTAAATATGCACATCAATGAAATCTGTCTTTCAGTAATGCACTTTTATCCTTTTTTTGACCAAAAACGTTTCATGTTAAACTGCAATGTCACCCGTTATGCTGAATGAATTTTAGAATCCCACAAAGAAAAATACTATTGCTGCTACTAATAATATTCAGCCAAAGAAATCACATTTAATTAATATTTTTGGGTGGTAGTGATACGTGTCATACAACACCAATATTTTATATGTTAATAAAATAACTTTTAATTGACTCAGAAAAAAATATCAAAGGATGGAGTGAAAAATACTTTTCATTGATTTTTGCATTTTTCTTTTGGTGTAAGACAGAAAATAGTTGTAAAAATACTCCAAATTTTGAGTTGTACCCGTGATGCATCAAATATGTGGTATTCAAAATTAAATAATTTTCTTTCTTTCTGGGTAGCTATATTTCTGCCATTCTATGCATGGGCATATTTTTTTAAATTCACTTAGCGTTATACTGAATGATATTTTGCCAGGGTATATTCACATGAATCACAATAAAATTAAATGATTAGCTTTGTTCTTGAATACAGCTAATATAAGGGCAACATAAGGTGACACTCCAAAGAACTTTAAAAAGGCTTTTAGGAAAATGTAATTGTTGTTTTATTTTATTGCTGTTTTGAAAACCATGTACGTCTTTACCTTGGATATACACATGACTGTGTCTGAACTTTTGTTTTTCTTGTGTTCGGCTCAGGACGTGTGCCCATGAGGTCGTCACCACTGGCCCTGCTCCTCCTGATCGGCGTCCAGGCTGTACTGAACATGGGAGGTGGATTGGCCCAGAGCGCTGGGGCAGCCAACCACAAACTAAGACAGCAGATGGCAGCCAATCACAGAGCAGGACAGCAGCAGACAGCAGCAGGGGACTACCTTTCTGAACACCATTCTTCCAAGGAGCATCATAGGACCAGCCACCATAGGACCAAGAGGCCCCATCCAGCAGCTTCACACACCCAGGATAGGAGCCCTGTCCCCAAGCGCACTACGTCAGATTCCCCCCCTGACCCCTCCATCCCAGTGGTGGACCCCAAGTTGTTCTCCAAGAGACGTTACCGCTCCTCGCCACGTGTTATCTTCAGCGAGGTGCCCCCATCACATGATGCCCTGGAAGGTGAGGGCTATGACATTGAAGGGGTGAGGGGGGTGAGGGTACGGCGCAGAGCGGGATCGCACACCATGCACCGAGGAGAGTACTCAGTATGTGACAGCATAAATACCTGGGTGGGCAACCTGACACGAGCCACAGACATAGCTGGGAACGAGGTGACAGTCCTGCCCAACGTTACAATCAACAACGTGGTGAAGAAACAGTTCTTCTATGAGACCACCTGCCGATCCCCCACACACAGAGGCTCCGGGACTGCAAATGGGGGAAGGCCGGGGGGACGGGGCGGCAAACAGGGCTCCAAATCAGGCAACTCGGGCTGTCTCGGCATCGACAGTCGCCACTGGAACTCCTACTGCACCAACACACACATATTTGTAAGTGCCCTGACCACCTTCAAAGAACGGACAGCGTGGCGTTTCATCCGCATCAACGCCGCCTGTGTGTGTGTTCTCAGCCGGAAGTCTTGGGCGGGACGAATGGGGCACTGACTGGGGAGGTCAACTCCTGACCACTGAACTTTGACCCAAGCACACACATTTCTACTAAACAGCCACTGCAGCTTTATTGCCAATACTGTAATCCTCTTCCCCACCTCCAAACACACACACACAGTGAATATAGCATTCAGTCCACACACACTTACAAACACAAACACACACACACACACACATACTCACACACACACAAACACAAACAGCTTCATCAATCCAACCCCTCGGTCCCTGACCCTACCTCAGTCTAAGAAGTCCTGGTTGTTTTAAGTTATGAGGACTGCATGTCATATTTATGGTTTATACAGTCAAATATGAATATATACAGTATGTGTATATACAAAATGAATTCAAGCTTTTAATGTTGTTGTTGTTGTTGTGTTGTTCATGCTGTTATTTATTAAACACCTCAGTACTTGCCTGGTTTCTTGTGTCAGTTTAAGATAGTGTTCACATGTTGGCTTTCTTGCCGCTCTTATCAATACGTTTATATGAATAATGAATTCAATGAAAATGTGAAATATTGAAGAGGCGGGTTGTAATGACACACCCGCAGAGAATAATCACCTAGCTCTGCAGTTCCCACCTCAATGCTGGGTCGCTTTTAAGCATCTTTCGGCTTATTCCACAACTTTACTGTTTTGGTGCTTAGCTGGTAAAACACATAGTAGTGTTTTAGTTTTTTGCTTTTCTCTAATAGTTGCTAGTTCAATAGTTACCTAGTTAGTTAGTTATCTCTTAAGACCCCTAACATGCCCCGTGAAACAAAAGGGTCACAAGAAGACTTTGCTTCATAACATTTCACAAGCACAAAAGGTTGTGAACCACTGCTCCTAACATCCCAGATGTTGCTCTCTATTTCTTCAAATATATTGTTACTATTAGAGGCTGTTCTAAATCGCTGATGTCTTGTGTCTCTGTTGACACTGCAGCATTATTCCAGGACAGGGGACAGCAGCCAGTAGCAGAGTCGACTCTTCCTAGGGTGAAGGAATGTCGTTCCCACCATACTAGCCTGAGAGTCCAGCTATGCGTTTTATACACACAGGGGAAGATGGATTGGTTGTGGTGTTCCCAGCGGTGCAGCAGAATTCCTGTCACCTTGGAAAATTGGTGTAAGCACAGCTGTGGGAAATGCCTGTGAGCCTGTGTACGTGAGGAAATACATACAGATGGGTGACAAATGTGGTCCAAAATATCCCATAGGTGCTTCCCTAGGTTGAGATCTGGTGAATGTGAGGGCAATGGCATACAAGTCACATCATTTTCATGGTATGCATTTGCAATATTTCTTCACTCACTTAAGCCATGTCATTCCTATTGTCACCAGTTTGTTTTTAAAAGATGTAGGTTGACAAGAAGGGCAGTGTAGGGCAACCGAGAGAAATATTCATCAGATCAGATTTCATCCAACATAATTCAGAAACTATACGCTGGTTTGGCAGTAACGTAAGAAAAACAAGTACTTTGCAACACATGGTAACGGTACTACGTAGTGTATAGCATATGAATAATATACATTACTTTACTAGAAAGCCCCATTGACAAAAAATAGCTGGAGTCCCCTATTGACTCCCTTTAAGTAGTTCTTTGGTAAACAAAAGCATTTTTAGGAGCATGCAGGAATATGTACATTTTGCCGCAATGCTCCTTTACAAGACATTTAGACAAAACTGGTAATGATGATGCACTGACCTGTCCTTCATCATCTTGATTTATTTTGTTCTTTGGTGGTGCATATACCGAAGAAAACTCGCAAATGATCAAATTCCATTCAAACAAACTGACACACAATGAATCTGGTCCCTTGGGGGTCAGCCCCCCTCCGCTTCCACCAGCTGGTAATTCAGACCTGTATACTGCAGATTATCTTTGTATTAGCCAGGGAATGTGTGCCAATCACATACATCTACACATTTTCTCTCTGTTCACATCGCATGCCTTGGACAGGATTTTTGCAAGAATATGCTGACCTCTTGTGGTTAAGTTGAAGTCTATACCTAATAAATGTTGGCGCCTTAAGAAAATGAGAGAGGATGTTACAGAGCCCGCTCTCTCTCTCTCTCTCTCTCTCTCTTCTTTGCTCTCTTTTCACTGAAAGCTGAATTCTGTGCCTTGCCTCACATCATCACCCTCCCCAGGTACCAAGATGTGCTCTCACCCTCACTAATGCTGCTACTTCACAAATAATAGTACTATTCAGCTATGGATGCGTTGCCAGGAAACCTCATCGCTGCAAGACTTTCTGATCAAAGGTTTTTTTTCAGAAGGTGACCCCAGACAACCTCTCACTTTGGCAGGAGCTGCAAACATGTGGTGTGGCACGTTAACTGTTTTTTTATTCTTCTTCTTCTCATTTTTTTCCGCAGTAGCTGTCAAGTTAGACAAGGCGGTGACCTGCATTTAAAGAGAGAAGGATGAAGTTGAATTCTGGCTGCAGACTTTGCACCTACACAGAAACCAAGTATTATTTATTTATTTAATTTTGTATACTTTTCCAAATTTTTTCAATGTCAAGTATAGGCAGACATGCAGCTGGATTAAGACATTGAATAACTTGTCTGTGACCATTTGTAAAACCCTGCATTTGAACTACTCAACCCCCAGTACATGACAAAAGAACACAGACTGTTCTCTGAAAATAAATAACAACACAGTCAGTGCTTGCAGTGTAAACAGTAGATGGTGCTATGCTGCCACAGATAGAAGTCTCCTTCACTGCTAAAGTCTCTCTCAGTTTTGTGTTGTCACAACTGATCTAAGTATTGGGATCACAGCTTCATTAATATTATTTTCAAAAAACAAACAGCCCAAACAACTTAATTCACCTCTTGACTAGTTTGAGACTGTTGTTGACCTTCACATCCGACTGATATCACAGTTTGTCATCAACAATGACTTCAGAGCTGACGAAAAGGATCCAGGCCCTGACCCAAACATGGGTGTAACAGACGGCAGCTATATTAACAACAGCTATTACTGACCGCACCCTTTCAAGAGACAAGGATAAAAATAAGGAGTTTATTCAAATTCTGAATATACTCAACAATAGAAAAGACAACAGTTTAAATTTGTTTAAACTATGGCTGGCTCACTGTGTGTATGAAATATGGTCCTGTTGGCTAAAAGAACAGAGCAACTGGCCATGCCAGCCCCCCGATGGACCTGTTAAGTCCTGTCATGTTGAGCTGTAAAATTATCTAGTCAGCTAATTGTTCTCTATTTTCATAGAGGTTATGACCTGCGCTCGTTTTTCTTGTTCACATGTTTGGAACCACATAGCAACCGAGCCGCCAACAGCCCACAACAAGCTGGGACATAGTGGTCTTGTCCCAGTCTCATCAGCCTTTCCTCTTTTGGCATTGCTCTGGTTAGCATCCAAACTAACCACCCTCCCCCCTCCCCCTTCCCGTTCTTTTTTTTTTGTTTTGTTTTGTTTTCTCTCTGTCCTCCGCAATTCCCTTAATGAGTCTCACAGCACAAACTCTGCTGCTTTGAGAGTTGACAGTTAATTTTTTGAGACAGACGGGACGTGTGAATGGCTGACGAGAACTACATGTTGGTGATATTCACATAAATACATCATCTAAGCATTTGTAGCCCGTCTCCCCCTTTCTCACTACCATGCCATTCTTGTCTGACTCCTTCTTCCCTCTAGCATTCAGCTTGGCAGACCACTTTGGTCCTCTATAAGGATATTTTCTAACCATTGCCTAATTTCCCAGCGATAAAAAGATGTCTGCTCTCCATCATTGTGGGGGAAATATTTATGTTGAACATTGAGTTACATTCTCCAAGTAACAGTTAACAATGAGGGAAGAAATCCAGCAGAAGAACTACTCTTACTTTTATCTAGTTTGTGTTTATATGCTATGCATAAGGTAGGACAATGCATTTACAAATAAGAAGTCAATTGTGCTTTAAGTTCAGAGAAATATGAACACAAAATTGACCCAACTCAGGACTGGGCTAACTTTACCCAGTACCCATGGGTGGAAAACTACTTGTAAAACTCAACATCAGTTAAAGAAAAATACCACATACACTAACTAACTGTGACATTACAATAAAAATGTTGTTTTTTTCTCAAAGAAAGCCCTACCTTTTCCAGGGCAGTTACTTGTTCAAATAGATTTTCATTCCATCTTTAAAGATTAAGTTGAATGAGGATGACAGAGAGATGATAAACTCGCATGAACTGAATCTCCGTACTTAATTTAACACCATGGGGAGCAAAACAGATAGAAGAAGAAAAGAGTTTAGCTCCCAGATCATTCTTTGATAATTGTTCAACTTGTCTTATTGACAAACAATTAGGCAACTTCCTTTTATAAAAATTCTTGACCCTTTTTTCTCCCTCCACGTGATGCTTATATTGCTGCAAGAGGTAAATGCTGTCTTGTAAAAGGAAATGAAGTAAAACCTGTCATCTAATAATGAGATTACAAAACGAAACAAATCCTTTTTAAGGAACTAATTCTTGCATAGATGCAAGGCTTTCTCTTGTTAACTTGCTGTCTTAATAGTATGTTACCTGCACTGCGCATGAGGTTTGACATTGCAGTAATTCTGTCATCAAATATGCTGGTTCCCATACATCATATGTGAGATGCTATAACTGTATGGGATTTATATCCCAGTAGAAAAATATCACAGGTTCACTGTCCATGCTGATGTGGAAAGTTAATTCGTTACAGGCTGTCCTATTTGAACAGTGACTGTTTCTTAGTTGGGTTAAATCACAAACTTGGTGAACACTGATCTTTATTTTTGATCTATATTGAAGGTGCGAGTGGATGGAAACAGAATAATAAGTGGATTTAGCCTACATCAAATAAACACCATTATTATATATCTTTTGGTCACTAAATTAGCTTGTCAGCCAATGTGGTGAAAATATCCTATGGCAGAAAACCATTGCTACTATGCATAGCCGGGCAGACATTGTGGTGTGTAATAACACTTAATATAATAATCACCCCAGACAGGCAGTAGCATATTTATTACACTAGCAGAGAAGAAAATAACAGAAACTCACAAATTAGAAGGTTCTCACATATACTTTTTAAGAATATTACAAACACTTAAACGACTTCACAGTCAAAGCAAGTGTTGCCAATGATGTGCTAGTTTTCTCTGCAAGTTTTCTTACTGTGTTGCTAGAGGCAAGATTTTACCATTTTAGAACCATAAGGTGGCATGCGGTTGCAAACCTGGGAGGCAAATAGAAAAAGGACATAGTGGATATCAGTTTACTACAGGTAAATAGTAACTTTTTTTCAGGGAACACAACACTTAGGCCAAACATTTGCCAAGTCTCCATCGTGTAGTCTCGGTCCCCCCATCAGCCCCCCTCTGTATCGAAAGGGGCGGTCTGGAAAGAGTTTAAGCGGATCCTGCAGTGTTTTGTGTGCGTGCACGCGCGCATGTGTGTGTGTTTGTGTGTGTGTGTGTGTGTGAGAGAGAGAGAGAGAGAGAGAGAGAGAGAGAGAGAGAGAGAGTCTGCTGTGGAGGCGCTTCTTGATGCACAAGTGTTGTGACCGGGGTGGACTGTTATTGTCACGGTGTGCGCAGCCAATACTACCGTCGGAGCATTTTGCGGGGACAAAGGCAAAACGCAGAGACATCCTGCCGAAATGGGGAAGGTGGAAGGAGGAATGAAATGTGTGAAATACCTTTTGTTCGTGTTCAACTTTACATTCTGGGTAAGTGCATGTTCGGTGTTATCGCTGTGTGGCAACGAGATGCAAGTTGTGCGTAAAATGAACACGCAGCAAGTGCAGCAGCGAAGACTATTCACTCCACACAGCCGACTTTCACACCCACGTGTTATTTTTAGTAACGATGCTGGGATTGTTTACAGTTTTCGCATTCGTCCTCTTGTCGGACTCTTGTGTGCTTTAATTAGTTGCCGTCCGGCGTGGGGTTAAGGCTACTCTGCGTGGCGCGGAAAGGGTGACAGCCAGAGGTTTTTAGTTTTGGCTCGCCGAGCTCAAATCAGATTTTCCACAGAGGAAAAAACCCGCCCCCCTTTTCCCGGGGAAGCGTGTTTTTGAAAGGGAGACTGAATGAAAAGACAGAGAGAGGGAGAGCGACTGAGAGGCAGCATGGAAAACAAAGTCAGCAGTTGGCTCCCTGCGCCACATCGCTTCATTAACAAAAGGTGCAGAGCTGATTGATAAACTGAAGTTACAACCACCTTGGGGCACAAAATCCCCCAGCTGCCTCCTCTTCTAAATTAAAAAAAGCAGCGCTTGGGCACTAAGGAGAAACAAGAGAGTCACTTTATCCAAGACAAACTGTCAGGTGGATGTGAAAGTTGTGCGTGTGTGTGTGAGCGCGCGCGCGTCCGCGTGTGGTCTCCACACTACTTTGCACTTATTCTCATAAACCCTGACATATTTGTTTGTTTTTTGCAATTCCATTCATACTGCATGCTATTAATGAACACACTAATTTCAAATCTAGAGGAAGTTGGTGGATAACTTGTGTGTGTGTGTGTAAGGCTCACTTTGGCCTATGTGTGCCACCATTCTCTTTCCTCAGAGGGGACGGTCCTTTGTGTGTGTGTGTGTGTGTGAGAGAGAGAGAGAGAGAGAGAGAGAGATATTTTCCAATAAGCATCTGTGGAGTGGATCAGGTGGTGAGTGCAGCGTGAATGGATCCATTGTGACAGTGGGACAATAGCATAACTTCAGTTTGCTGCTCCTGCCTGGCTAAGCAGCTGCGCCTGCTGGAGCCCTAAATGTGGGAGCCCTGCACCATTACATGGTTCTATCTCCACATCCAGGACAGGTGTGGCTGTTGCTGAAATCTCCTTTTGATACATCCGAATGTGGACACATACAAAGACAGTCAGGTGAAGGTGAGAGAGGACAGACAGAAAGAGGATGGGTGATCGCCTAGCAGACAAGAGTGAATGTTCAGTGAGAGAAGAAAAACAGAGAAAGCAAGAGGGCCAATATGATTGGAGAGAAAAGGGTCACTGGGAGATTGAGAGGGATATTCATGTGCGTGTGTGCGCGCTCACATGGCAAAAGAGGGACAGTTGGCATGGACTTGACCCAGATAATGACAGAAAAAAGATCCATATGAGGATAGCAGGAAATTCTGTGGATGTGTGCACTCTGCACATCACACAGGAGCACAGAAACACCTGAACGGATGCTCCTCCACCCTTTGGTTGCTAGTTCTAGTTCACATTCCCCATGCACTTTCACCTATAACTTAGTCATCGTCATCACCCTCCATTCACAATCACAGCACCCGCCCCGCGTGCAGCCCCCTCTCTTGATGTTGGAGTGAGAGTTGATGAGACGATGAAAGCGGGTGGAGGAGGGGCAGAATTGTTGCCCTTTGAACCCCCACCCCCACCTCCCAATGAGCCATGAGTGGATGGCAGAGCAGATCCAGGCTCGGTGGCTCTTCTGTTGGACGAGGCTGTGACGCTGAATATTGTCAACAGACAGGGGCTGTGAGACGTACTGACACTCACACACTTTAAGCCCAAAAATGAAGATGCTTTTACCTGAAGGATGAAGAGCACCATGCACTTATTTAATAAGCTCATTTGACACACTCAAAACACAGTCATAAATCAATACTTAGAAAGTGACTCTGTGTTTATAAGTCTCTCTCACTCCATGTCACAGCATCATGATGTAGTGATTCCTGCAGGGTTCCTTAACTAAACTGTCATTAATATAATACAGACAAGCTCTTGTATATATAACACTGATAGCTACAAAAACAAGAGCTTGCAGCAGAACATCAATACCTTGCTAGCTTGCCTGGCCTGTGTTTATGTGCTATAGTTCACTGAATGCCCTGTTTAGTCAAAAATTAAGCTTGGGAGGTAAATGGTGTGGGGCAAATATTGCTTCATGGTGGTGTGCGTGAAAGGTGCAGCACAAAGTGTCTTTCCCACAGATATTCCTCCAGCGTTCTTCCTCCTCATCAAAAACAACTGAGATAACACGTTTTGGGAGTGTTCTCATTCTTATTGCCTTAATGATTAATTTGGTTAGTTAGATTAATAATTAGTTTAATTGTTACCTGCCTTTGTCCGTCTGCATGGCTCTTCATCTTGAAAAGACCACACCACTGTTTCTGTTTGTTTTCTCCATTGCTTGAATTGTTTCAGACTCTGCCATTGTGTCAGCTGGTCGAACAACAATATTTTTGATTTTCTAGCCAGCTAAAACTGCATGCCACATGATTACTGCAAAGAGCCAAAGTTTCAGTCAGTAACTGTACAGCTCCTCTTCTTCATGAGCATGATGTCTGTGTGGCAGGGAACATGGCAGCCTTCATCATCCTGCAATGTGCTTATTAAACATAAGAAATGATAAGAAATGATACACAATGCATTCCATTTTAATAATTGGGTGAGCCTAACGGAAAATGCAACAGAACAGGAGAGAAAAGATGTAGAGAAATGTGTAGAAAGTGAAAGACCCTGACAGGAAAGTCCCAAACACTTTATGGAGCTAAATGAGCAGTGATATCATTCAAAACAAGTGGGAAGAAAATTAAATGAACATTTACAAAAATAACTACTGCCATATTGTCATGTCTGTCGTCCAAATGAAAGGTAATTGGTTTTTCTAATACAACAATTGCATGACCGACATCTTACCTACCTGGAAGAGTTCAGAGGGCTGGAATGGCATCTTACTTACTTTCTGTGATGAAACCTGTGCCTAACGGTGTCCACCAAGGCAGTGCCCTAGGTCCTTTGTTGTTTCTATTGTATGTCAGTGATAAGTCAGTGATAGTATATTTATTTTTTAATGCTGACACTGCTGCACTATTGGATTGTTTTCAAATTTATGTTAGCTTTGTTGAAAACTAAAATTTAGTTAATGGCGAGGGTTAAGATAGTATGTGTTCCGAAAAGTGAACGCCAAGACTAAGTTCCTTGTCAAACAATCTCACTTAATGTACAGGGATTGTTTAAAGCTTTTGGCATCAAGTCTGGTGCAGGGCCACTTTGATTATGCTTGTATTTCGGGTATTATCAGAGGTTTGGGTAATAAATTATAGGCATCAATTTAGATATCTATGGAATCCATCTATATTTATGTAGCTGATTCAATGGGATGATTGGCAGCAGGCTTTACTGTTGCAATTACTATCTATCTATATATATGTGTGTCATCATTTCACTTTTAAATTTACACACAGTATAGAGAGCGATTTTCAGATTTTATCCATAACCCTTCACAGCCATTATGTAGAAGAGGCGTCTAATTCAGTTCTACTAACATGCACTAACTTTAAAAATATTGACTCTAAATATTGCTCCAGTGTTCAGCCCTAGCGGCCTCCACAACACATTTGCGTGTGTTGTGGAGGTTCATGTGTGCCACTATGCGCCCCCTCCCTCACCCTGTGGCAGAGTACAATGGGATTTACTCCACCCATAATTATCTCACTCCTATTTACACTTTCCTTCTGCCCATCGTTTTTAATATGCACTTGCATCTGTTTCCCCAAACATATGAAAGACAGAAGACCATTTTTGACAGGCTTAAATCACTCACCAATTACTGCTGGATTTAAAGAAGCAGTTTACAGTTGTTTTGCTGTCATAGACTGCTTTTGTTTTAATTTACAGTAAGACTATTTTTTTAATCTTAAAATAAGCCTAACTTAGAAAGTGGATAATGCCACAGACTGTCTCTGACCAAGACCACAGCCCTGTGTCAGCTCAGCCCCTGTTCTCATGGAAATTTCCCTCACAAAAACACTTCTCAACTGCACCGTTAAAAAGTAGGCTTTACAATGTAAAAGAACCTCAATAAAGCTTTGACAGAGAGATTTCCATCCAGACATTCAAACGATCCTCAGAGGTGTTAGAACAGAAAGAGGACGCAGGGGAACTCTGCTACTCTCACTTCCATCTGTGTTTTAGAGAAATATAGGCTTTACAGGACCTATATAGGACACAGGTTGAAGTTTTTACTATGTCTCTCAACAAGATGCTTCTGTAGTCTGTGTCTGTAGGCAAAGAAAAAAAGATGATGGGACCTCTAATGGCTTATTCTTTCTTTACCTCTCCCTTCCCTCTTTCATTGTGTCTGGCTGCTTCCCTCCTATTGTGCGCCAATGCGTATAGTCACAGGGAGACAGTGGGTCTTTGTCCTTTGGGTGAGGTTGGGAGGGAGGGGGCGGGATGAGGTGGGGTAGAGGATACATGGAGATAAGTCAGGGGCGGGATGGTAAATTTAGGAGGTAGAGAGGCTGAGGGACGGGAGGGGTGTGTCTGGTGTCAGACAGGGTAATGATGGCAGACAAAGTGGTGGGGGGTATAGCAGGGAGGTACGTAAGCAGTGGGGTTAATGGGACCTTTGGGCTAGTCAGGCTCATGAGTGCCAGAGTTAAGAATGTACTTAGCATGTCAGCTACTGAATGCAGTGCTGGATGTAGCCCCCTGTTCTAAAATGAGACCTTTCAGTGTGGTATCCATCTATGCATGTGGTTTTCAAATGTAGCAATAATGAGGTTTGGCTGAACTCTGACCTCTTTCCAACAGTGAAACAACCACCTGCTCCTCCATACAGCACTTAACATAATCTAGCTTTTGGACAACACCAGCTCTTAGCAATGTGTGTATATCCACATCATTCAGTGGGCAGCAGTCCTCGCCTCACACCTCCAACAACACCATCGCACCACCAGGTGTTCCGACAAATACCAGTGTTAAGTAGATCCAGAGCCTCTCTGTCACACTAATCCAGCCTGGTTCAGTAAGTCTACATATCTACCGAATTCGCTTCACTGTACTTTATCACTTTGGACCTGCTAATCCTGAAACCCCAAGAGCTCAGCTGTCCCATGCATCACCACGCATGACACTAAATCATCCATTTGGGAGGAGGTCGGCTTCCCACCACCTGTCCTATTCCGATGCTTTACAACTGAGCTACTGGCTTTACTTCAGACCAACACCATAAAATATAACCTGCGAATCTGAAGCAGAGGAGCAGAGGAGTGTAGACAATAAGGACGAGGATGAGATATAGAAGATGAAAGAGGTGAAACAAGAGCCAGCGCAGAACCACAAAAAGGCAATGTAGATTTGGTAAACAAGAAGACATAAAGCAAAATGAAGATACAGACATGGGATTTTTTTTTGTTGCCTTAACTTGGCAACGTGGTTTGTTTCTCTAAATAAAGTCACTTAACAGAGCACGAGGACACCAAAACAAACAGTCACACAAACAGTGGTCTACCTAAATTCTCAAACTAGGACACAGAAGAGACCATGTGACAAGCACTCTCCATTTAGACAAATCATTTTGCTTCTGCGCACGTAGCCACACACATAGACACTGTGTTGTTTTGAAGCTCAGCTCAGAAGGTTTTTAGACTGGATTATCCTCAGGGGGCATAGGCTCAGTGATGGTTAAAACCTCCATATTGATCTGTCAGTGGAGCACCCACCACAGTTTCTTCCCTTGAGAGCAGAAAAAAAGCATTTCCTCCTTTCTGACTTTTTTTTTTTTTACTGCAGTCAGTTTACCACAAAACAAGAGCATTGCAGGGAGTATGATTTCAGTCCGTGTATACTGATGGTGGATTAGATATAGGAAAATATGAGCAAAATACAACCACATTTCCAAACAAACAGGAGAGCTTGTTAAAGCTCAAGGTGCCACACTGCTGCCCGTAGCCAAGCTATGGTCATTTTCTCCCTACTGGGAAGCCAGAAATGACGAATGGGTGTTTCAAAGTTACATAAGTTACATTTTGCTGGGATCTGTTGGCTTAGAACACTAAATCATCCACCCACGATGTAGACAGATATTCAGACCTATTGTTTTGACACACGATATTCAATGTTTAGCCCAACTAACTCTTACTGAAATTGTACTCCTGTTGCAAAGGGTGGAGGGCCACAGTGGAAACTCCACACCACCAATTGCTTTTTTTTATGTGGAAAATCACATTCAAGGAGAGCTAAAGAACCTCTGAAGGCCAGAAAAACAGATGAACACAGTGTTGTGTTTGTGATGAATACTGAAACCAATTCACAGCAATCTAAAGCCAGGATAGAAACATGCTTCATTATGACATGCATAAAAGAAAATTTCATGTTCTGCTGTATAGTTAATGACTGTGTTTCTCAAAATAAGGATCGTCTGCAACCATGTGACAGTTTCATAATGATTACATCTTACATCTTTAAAAGGAAAGAAAATTAAAAGGAGCAAAAAGGAAGACTAGTTAGGGAATACAGTTGGTATTTATTAGTGTTTGGTTACAATTAAAGCCATGACAGCGCATGTCTGTGGACCACTTGTCTACAGAGGTCATTTTTGTGTTTGTGTTTTTATGCATTTTTTTTCTTCCGAAAACTAGTCTTAATGTCATCTCTCTCTGCAGTTGATGGGATCCTTTGTTCTGGCAGTGGGACTGTGGCTGCGTTTTGACCCAGAAACTGTGTCCCTGCTCAATGGTGATAAGGCTCCAGACACTTTCTTCATTGGTGAGTGCAATAGCTCCATACCTCAGCTGATCTCCACAGCCGATAGATAACAATATGCTGCAAAACATTCTACACAAGGCCATTGTTTCAATACACGTGTTGAACAATTCACCTCAGGTTTCATAAAAAAATGTGTGTCTTTTTTATAGTTGTTGAGAAACCTAAGCTGAGAAAACTAAATGGGTCATGGAAAGTTAAGTTGTTTCACTCTGAAGTATCAGCAAAAAAAATCAGTTGTCCTTATTTTTTGTAGTAATGTATCACTTTACATCACAAGTCAGAGGATGAAGTTTGCTAATTGTGATATATATATATATATTCCATAGCAGTCCATACAAACTGGAATGTATAATGATAACATAATGTACTTTTCAAATATGCTGCACAATTTTCCTCTCATCTTTGTTATTCTCAGTCAGGAGAGGGGCTTTAAAATAGTGTATTGACATTTTTCATTGCATCTCCCTTTGCCTTGTGAATAAGAAATGCCTGTCTCTGTGTCAGAGGCGATATTCCTACCACAGGTTTCCCTCTATGCACAGGCACACACAAATACACTTTCCAAAAGCACATACAAAAGCCCACACACGCACAAAAATCGGGTGTAAGGAGAAACTATTCAGTGCTTCGGTGCGAGTCAGTCTTTTTGTGTGTGAGTGTCATAGCTCGGTGGGTGTCTCAATACCAAGACGGCGACACGTTTAACTGTCCGACTTGAAGAATACTCTCCTGCTTCTGTTTATTAGGCATGTGCGTGCTTCTTTCACACAGGATATGAGCGTGAATAACAGGAAATTACTGCTGTACATGGAGCGTAAATGCACGATAGAAACCACAGTGCTCTTAACCACCTTTCAGTCAGTCACCCTGCCAGATGGAAAGAGTGTGTGTAAAAAGGCGTGTGGAAGAGGACCATCATAGAAGCAGATTGGGCTACATGGCAAAGATATGAAGGAAAAACAAGATGGAAAGGCAAATGGCATGAGGAGGAGAGAGTGGTGTCCCCAGTCCCATCATGATTAACCTTCTCCCACTCTCTGCAATCAGTGTGATACTTATGAAAATGTCTGTTATTTTAACAGCCTCCAGGCTAAAATATTCTCTGCCTGATGGGTACTTTATTTGCTTCTCTGAGGCCAGTTTAGGACATATAAGGTTGTGCAATGGTAGACAAGTGTTGCAGATTTTCTTACAAAATAATACTGGTAAGGTATTTCATCACTTCGTCCTGTATATGTGTGTGGACAAAGACTCAGATGTCCATGTGGTTTGACTGGGGATGGGTGGCCTCTGTCAAGTTCTCCGAGAGTGAAGTGCTACACATGGCTTTGACAGTGAGAGAGCTGTCACCACGGACAAAGCTGAGAGCGCTCAGCAGTTGCTATGCCTCATTCCCATGGCGTCAAGCCCGCTCAAAACTTGCTTTCTTGCTTTTTTTTGTTGTACTTTGAACTTATGAGAAAATGAGAACATGACTGTTTGATTTTTTAAAATTATTATTGTGACATGCGGCATTTGACACCTTAAGCTGGAAATTAAACTCTCCTTCCTAACGACAATAGAAATGACACACCCAACTCAATTATTGTATGACATCAAGTCTTTTTGTTGACCCGCCGGGATCCTATGACCTGGCTTCCCACCTGAGCCCATATCACCTGGGGGCTGATGCGTCCTCTCTCAACCCCGTCCTGTCACCTGGCAACAGACCCCACCTGTACGACCCACTGCACACTGCATGCTGGTGGAACTAATCTGTTGTTGAAATCCTCCCTGCAGAATGTTTCCTAATGAGTGGATCCCACTTAGAGCTCCTCCTAAATCAGGCTCCTGCCAACAAGGTTATTTACAAGGCATCTCATGTGAGGACGCTATTAAAAGGCACAATAAACGTGGGTCCACTCCTAAAGAAGGGTCTGACAAAGCACAGATCACTTTGCTGCCATTTGTTCAGCTGACCACAGAAATAGTACAGTCTGAAATGTTAATGCCCTATATATAGCTCTATGCTGTCCTCTGCTGGTGACTCTGCAAATTAAGATGGCCAGATGAGCTGGACAAATCTGAGCATGTTACAGTTTTTCTCTCTAAACTCTACACACAAATCCCTTAATTTCTCATTGCCTACACCATGTGGTCATTGAGAAAGCAGACATTCTATATTGTTCACTAAATCAGCACATGTTCAGCTCAGTTAGCACAAAGCTACCCAGGTGGAAACACAAACAGTCAAAATTGATAAACACACCAACCAGAAGCTTCAATAGATAGATAAAAGGGCCAGAGTCAGTTTATTCAGGTTTGGAACAATGGATCCAGAGAAATCTGAAGGAAGACATAGAGGACACCAGAGTGGAGGAAGAGCAGTAAGAGGTGAAGGAAGAGGTACAGTTGGAGGAGCAGATGGGATAGGAGGACAGATGAGGAGGCAGAGCAGGAGAGGGGCAGAGCAGGAGGTGAAGAAGGAGGTGGAGCAGGAGTAGGCAGGAAGAGTAGGAGGTGGAGAACAAGAATCTCTGGCCTGTTCCAGACCAAAGACATGCTGGAGCAGAATAATTTGTTTGGTGTGTTGTACAGCACACTAAAGAATAAAAAAAATGTGCAAAATTTCTTTTGCACTCATCATGTAAGAGGATTTTGAGGGGGAGAACTAGCAACATTACTTATAACCATTTTTTGTTGTGTTGAATCTAACCATTGTCTAAGACTGACTTGTGTATACAGAACACAAATACACAGTAAAATATATTTTATTTGTCCCACAAAAACAATGTATACAGTGTACATCCCATTCCCAACCAACACAAAGTTGCACACAAAAGAATTTACTGTACACAGTTTAAACCCCCCCCCCCACACAAACTATGCTGCAACTTCTCTTCTGTTGCAGTCTGGCCACAGCACCTCATCCACATCACAAGCAGTGTTTTCCCTTGCCAAGCAGCGGGGGGAAAATTATATCGCCTAGTATGGCGATTCCAGCCATGAAGAGCATCATCTGCTATATCTCCACATGCATCCTCCATAGCTTGGAGAAGAGGTATATATGAGTTTGTGGATTTCAGTCATGCACTTTCCATCTCCAGGCAGAAAAAAAAAAAATTCCTCAATAGGATTGAGAATTGAGAATATGGAGGGAGATAAACACCTAAAAAGCGTGGGTGGGCAGTGAACCAGAGCAGCCCGGTGTAAACCTACGTTGTCCCAAATGACAACGTACCTGAGCTGCTTTGGGCCATCTACCTGATCTGGTGGAATGAGTGTTGTGTATGGTGTCCAGGAATGTGATCAGATGGGCGGTGTTGAAGGGGCCAAGGGTAGCATGGTGATGGCTGACGCCGTGGTGGGTAGTCGCTGCACACATTGTGAGGTTCCCTCCGCGCTGGCCAGGGACTTCAACAATGGCATGCTGGCCGATGACATTCCTTCCCCTCTTATGTCTTTGTGAGGTTGAACCCAACCTCATCAATGAAGATGAACTGGTGCTCCACTGCAGCCATCTCTAGCTCAAGGATACTCTGAAACACACATGACAATATCAGAAATAGACATGGAGTGGTCACTATTGTGAAGCACCATTACGATTACAATATTGAAACATGTATAATTTACTGTATACAGTGTTGAGTGTATGCATCAGTTGTGGGACTCCCTTGCACATAGTTATATCGCAATTCTTTGACTCTCTGAATTGCGTTTAAACGGCACCCTGTAGACCTGCTTCATCCTGAGATGATTTCTGCACATGACATGGTCCAGTGTTGATAAGCTTACCCTATCAATATTTTGAAATGTGTCATTGTTTGATTATTTTTCTTTGCATTTGCTGTAATGTTATGGCGTTGTTTTCTAGGACCATGTTTGATTTCAGTTTCCTGTTCAGGAGACTGAAGATGTTCCCAACCACCTTGTGTTGGTATTCTTTCAGTTCTGCCAAACAAATAGTAAAATACTGTAAATACAGAGTAGGTATACATTTCCTAAATACTTGAAACATACTTTACAGTATTTTTACAGTCCTACAGAACAGTCCACAGGCAATACTGTACTACTGTACTCATTGAGTACTGTATTGATATGCAGTACTGCAATTTGCTAGTGAGAGTAGATTTCCTTACCTATTCTCATTTCGGAAAGTCCAGATGATGGATGCTACAGTGTACCTACTCAGATTTGGCTGTACTCTTTGCCCAGCCTCCCTCATTGTTAGACCATGGTTGACCACATGATCAACCAGAGTGGCTCAGATCTCATCAGAGATTACACGTCCTCTTACACGTCCTCTTACACGTCCTCTTACACGTCCTCTTACACGTCCTCTTACACGTCCTCTTACACGTCCTCTTACACGTCCTCTTACACGTCCTCTTACACGTCCTCTTACACGTCCTCTTCTGCCTCTGTTTCCAATGTTAGCATCCATTGCTCCATTGAAGAGCTCACCTGTTGCCCTTTTATGCTAAAGCTCTGATTGCTAATTGGAAAACTGTGTGACGGCTGTTGTGCCCTTGTGATGAGTCAGTGTGCATATTTGAATGGCAGTGTGTTCCTTGTGAAAACAAGATATTTTCTGCATGAAACTTGTGCCAAAAGCAGAAAATTGTGTGTAGTGTTTTGATAAAAGTGTGTTTTAGAACTGCAATTTGAGTGTAAAGCAGGAATTGTGCTTGTAGTTTAGCAGAATTGGTTCAGGGGGTTGGTGAATGAGTTACATGTTGTGGTCATTGTGTCTCAAGTACCAGAATTTGTGTGTAAACAATTGAGAAAAACTGTAATTATTTTGATAAATAGAATATATCACATTTAAAGGTATTCTGATGGTTGCCTCATGATTAAAGGTCTTATTTACCTTTTTTAGTACCACTACACCACTTCTTGTAAGTGATAACTTTCTTTTTCCCTGTCCCTCCAGGCGTGTATATCCTGATAGGTGCTGGCAGTCTGGTGATGTTGGTTGGTTTCTTTGGTTGCTGTGGAGCTGTTCGGGAATCTCAATGCCTGCTGGGTTCAGTGAGTACATGTGCATCCAAACACAGGAGCAAATAATGGAATTGAAATGCTTTTGTCTTGGAATTTTCAATTGAATAAAAAATACCTATATTATCACAGATAATTCACTCATTGTCAATTGTGGATTTTTTTCAGTTTTTTGCCTGTCTGTTGATCATCTTTGGTGCTGAGGTGGCCGCAGGGGTCTTTGGATTCTTAAACAAAGACAAGGTGAATTTGCTATTTTACAGAGTAGTGCAATGAGTGTGATAAATCCCAGCGGCACCACATCATTCACTTGGCCTTGCTCACACAGATTATCGAAGATGTTCAGAACTTCTACGCAACGACCTACAATGAAAACAATAACGGCACATTGATCATCTCCTACCAGAAAGTAGTAAGTAGAAAAGTCTTTAGGGTAACACTATGTTCTTAATACATACCGTATTTAAATGCCATTTGCTTATGGATATGCTCCCATCATATGATGTTTTTATTCACATATTCAGCTGAACTGTTGTGGAACCATAGCAAACCCCTGCCCTGATCTCAAACCAGACACTACGGTAAGATCTGTCAGACGGAAATGTAATTCTGGTTGGTACACTACGACTTGACACTGCTTCACTCCGCTTATCTCTGGTATGCAGGACTGTGAGACAGGCATCAAGAACTTCTTCAACAGTAAACTCTACATCATTGGGTACGTGGGCATCGGCATTGCCGGAGTCATGGTGAGTGAGGATTGGAGTCGAAAACGCACACAAATATGCACTTTTCTGTGAGTGACTTTTTAGTAAAAGTCTGTTTTTTCTTCTCAACAGATCATTGGGATGATCTTCAGTATGGTGCTCTGTTGTGCCATTCGCAACAGCAGGGAGGTCATTTAACCTGGATCCTTGACCTCTACCCCTCACATCTCCTGTACCCTGCCCCGAAAGACTGCACAGCTTTCAGTCAAATGTCAACCATCATCCATCCAGTGAACCAGGAAGAGACCATGTTAGAAAAGTTCCTTCCCACTATGGTGCTCAACCCAGCTCTCCTGGCCTGATCTTCCACTATTTTCTCTGCATTTGTCTTTATTTATTTGCAGCATACCCTACATTTCATAACATACTGATAAGACTTGGACCATTCACATTTCCTGTGGGAACAGTAACATTTCTGATGTTGAAACAACAATATGTCAAATAGTTTTTTCCTCATGGCCATTTGGCTACCACTAAAAATTTTAACCCACATACTGTCACAGAAGTGTCAATGCTTTTTCACACAGCCTTGACACTGACCCCTTGGCTCTGGGAAACTTTAGCCTGCGAGAGAGCAATCTGGGGTGAAAGCAGCTGAGTTCGCTTATCTGTGCAGTGTGCACACAAATGAACACACACACACACCCACACACACACACACACAAACGCGCACAGACAGAGAAGCTCAGCAATGTTGTGTTATACGAGACCATAGCCTTAAAAAAAAGGTTGTCTGGAATCTCATACGGAATCCTGATTGGTGGAATCAGAGTGGGCTGTCAAGAGAGGGAACGGCCAGTGAATGTTTTGAGAATACATCCATCATGCAGCCCCAGCGCTCTTACTCACACACATACAGAAAACACATAAGCTATGAACTGTACAATCAACACAAACCACTCTCTACAAGAACAATCTGCAGTTATTTTAAAGGAACAGTGTAACATTTTCGGGAATACGCCTTTTCACTTTCTTGTCTGTGCAGTAAATATGCACGTAAAGCTAACAACAGGTGAGTTTAGTTTAGCTTAGCATAAAGACTAAATAGCTATTCTGCATTTGTTCCCAGGAGACACCTGGTAGTTGGTAGATGGATTTTGTAACCTTATGACCTTTTTCTGCAGATTTTGTTACCTTTGGACAGAGCCAGCCTAGCTGTTTCACTTGTTTCCAATCCTCATGCTAAGCCAACCGGCTGCTCTCTTACGTAAGAGAAATCCCTCTATGAGTCTCGACTGTATGTCAAGACGATCATGAGGACATGTTTACAGGCTAAACATACACTAGACAGTCGACTGAGAATAGGCACCGGGGCTGTGAGAATCAGTTATCCAAGCAAGGCCTTTGATCTCTTCCCACTTCCACCTTTCAACCCCTCTGTGCCTTAAAAGTGCATCATCCACAACAAAAGAAAAACTGGGAAACGACCCCTCGATTCCCCTCACCTCATCAACCCCATCAGATAAGAGGGTTGGGAAGACATAAATGGAAGATTAATCACTTCCACTTAGGAAGGTATATTCAGGCCACTGTTCATTCTTTAGGGTTTATTCCAAGTGTCAGGACTCTGGTATGTAAATATGTGTGAGTTTTCTTGTAGTTGTCCATTATTTTTGGCTGATGTGTTACTATTTAACATGCCGTGTGTAGACAAAGGCTTGCAGTAGTTGTACAGTGTTGTAGTCGTGACGGTGTTTGCAATAGTCAAAGCAAATCCAAACTAAAACAGCTTCTTAACGTGCCTTTCTTTCATACCAAGCTATTTTTGAACAACATGTAGCAAAAGAACGTAGTGTGTGTACATAAAGTTTTGTAGAGTTGGACTGCAATTAATTGTCACACATTCAACCAGTAGCGCATATGGCTAGACCTGCCATTATTTTTTAGGTGATTTTTGAAAGTGTTGCACTCGACTGTCATCTCTGCCAAGAAAGCGAAATGATGAAAGCAACAACTGTTTGTCAGCCAACAATTTCAAAAGCCTCTTGGTACTAAAAAAATCTGTTCTGAGGAGCTAACCCAATGATCTTTATGGTGTTTATGTTCAAATGATCAAGCTACGTGGAAGACTTTTCACATTTCAGTGTAATGAGACATGTGAGGAGACAACAAATGCTTACTTACCACTTCATGTTGTTGGGACTGTCACTTAAGAGGAGATCAACTGGGAACAGTTTCACGCAGCTCCATCCACAAAGCTGTAGTGTTCCTCTGTTGTTTGAGCAAATCTGAAGATGTAATGTACTGTGCACATAAAAAGACACTGTGTACACAGTAGAGCCTTTCGTAGTTGATTGTGTGTTAATTTATTTTAATACCATTCCAGGCTTCTCAGGAAGATAGGTGTTTGAAGTTTAATAAAGCTGTTAAGTTTTACAGTTTCCTGTGTCATATTTCAGCACAGAGGTGTACATGTTCTGAAGTCTATAGTCATTTCCTGTTGAATTGAACTAATGCAAGAAGAACATTTTAGTAATTAATAAAATGATGTGACAAAATGTACTCTTCCAGTGGCCTTTACCAAGTAGCGTGTTTATTAGGTTATCTGAATGACTTTGCTTATTAGTTTATTTTCCAGATTTGAGAGTTATGGATTTCACTCATGAAACATGTCCAGAAAAAAGGTTCAAAAGATGTGGTGCTTGGCAAAAACAAACAGAATCATGTATTTGTCAAAAGCTTTTGACTTTGTTTTTTTAATAAGAGTAGTTTTGCATATACGTTTATTATTCAGACAAGCAGCTTTCCTATATTTAATAGCATGTTAAATCTATTATCTTTTAATCATGATATCAGCATCAGACTCCATAACACACACAGCCGTAGTCACATCCTCCAATTGCTGCCTGGTTTCAGGCCCTGAAAATACACCAGTAAGTCCCCACACTTCCAGTCCTTTCTAGCACTGCAATACAACCTCCACTCCTTGCCAAATGTAATTTATACAGGCTGATACTTTCATCAGATCTTGCGTGCGTTATAACAGAACGTGCAGTGTCGACACTAGGGAAAAAGGCATACAAGGAAGAAATCTTTCCTTTTTAAAAGTAGGGAAAAAGCACTTAAATTATTTGTAACAAAATTTTAAATGTCTCTCTCCAGCCCACATCAGTTAAATATGCAGATTTAGATTCCAAATGTAGCAGTGTATATTGTAGTTGTAGGTATAAATTTATGAGCTGCAGCATCCCAAGGAAAACCAACACTAATTTTTTGTAACCCATAATATACAGTGAGGAGTAGCGTTCTAGAGGTGAAGGAATGAGTTATATTTAAGCAAAGCATGTCTTTAAGGCAGCTTGTGGAAAAATCAAAAAGAATCCATGTAGTCATTTAAGAGAAATGTTTTAGAAACACATTTAAACCATTTATTACATCATGAAGTGATTTCTTCTCAGCTGATTACATTTGATATCCCCTGCGATTAAGTAGGTTTCCAGGTTTAGTTGCATGAGTTCCACGTCAGTTTCATCTTTCTGCACTTGAGCGTACAGAACAGCTGAATATTTAGTTGAGGGGATAGTTATGTGTGCAACGCGGCAAAGGCTCAAGGACTCCCCTGGGTAGAGTTACCCCAACACTGCAGCGTGATCATTTTAACTGCCACAAACTTATCCATGCCAGTGACTTCTGCTATTTCCAACAACCCTACCAAAGAATATATGACTGAGTTCCACCTTTGTGACTATATACTATAATATGAAATAATTCAAGCTACACATACTCCACAAATAACACAAGTAAACTGCATTTAAACATATTTATTCAGCATTTGGAAATCCGTATTTATATTCATTAATAATTCTAAAATGAATTTTCAATAATTTTCTCAACTGGTTGAAATGCTTGAGTTTAACTTGCCATTTGAGAACATTTTTAAAAATACATGATAAATATTTACATTGTTAAAATTGTTACAGTAGTTTGACCCATGAAATTAGTGCGCAACCCTACATCGCACTCTGCTCTGCTAAATCCCCAACATGATACATTCAAGTGGGTGCCTGTATCTCTGACAAGATACCTGACCAGTCATAGACAACCACAGTCAACTTAGAGAAAGTGGCTATATGTAAACCGTGTTGCACTTTTTTTTAGTAGACATGGTCCCAAAAGCACAGCAAATGCCATAAATAAATCTTGTCCATCATCAGTCTAGTTTACCACCGTCAAACAACATGTCCATCACCACATTAGCAGTTCAACAAAGTCAACTGCAGAAGGCATTATTGAGCCGTTTAGCTCTGGAGTTCAAACTTGTACGTTACATAAAACAGAGTTGTGTAAGCTGCCACAGAAAGATGTACAGTCAACCACAATTGTTCTAAAAAATAAACCCCAGAAAGCACCTATGGACAGCTACCGTCTTGTTACCAACTATTAAGCAGGGTAGACAAGGGCCCAACCAATTCAGAAGCACTAGAAATCACTCCTTGTAACAGAAAGTAATGCAACACAGAATCCCTGTATGGCATCCCAGTGGACATGCAGTCCAAATGTTTCAGTCATTCATAAGCCATGACCCACTTCTGTTTTCCAGATATTTTCCCCAACCAGGTTGTTTAGAAGACAACATGTAACAATCAGTTTGTGAGAGAACTTATTTACCAAATGACATCCGCTTCAAAAACAAATACACTAGAAAGAGAGCAACATCGATGGCCAAGGTTCATTTAACCCTTTCAACAGGATTGAAGCTATTCAAGTAAAATTTCAAGTCTGCCTTTCTCATTATTTAGTAGATGCTCCCTGACACAGTAAGGGTTTTCAACAACATGTAATAGCCATCACCTAGTGCTTGCCAAGATGGGGCATTTGGAGGGGATATACACAGATTACAGTGAAGGGTAATTGATACAGCGTGCTTTTAGGGATGGGGGCTGAATCTAAGGAAACAGGGAGAAAAGGTTTGGTGCCACTGGCACAGTCAAGTCAGATCTAGGTGAAATGGCGATCATTGTTGGACTATCAACTCCTTAAGAGATAGTCATGCTAAAGGCATATTTTGAAACCACTTTTTGTTAAAAATAAAATGGAATCCCTCTGGTCCCTTTAGCTCTGAAAGCCTCCAATAATAAAGAAGGTACACAGTGCTGGGTCCATGGCTATGCCCAGGGCATAGCAGCCTGTAATTTAATGAGGCGGCAGAAAGACTAGGAAACATCTTGTTTATACAGAGTAGATGTTGTAGGGGGTGTACCCCAGCAGGAACTCTCCAACTCCTACAAAGTACACAACCTGGGCAATGCCAAAGAGTGGTGCAATAACCAGGGCCCTGCAACTGGCCCCCTTGAGGAAAGCTCCGGGGCCCTCCTTTCTCAGGATCTTTCTGCAATGGAAGAGAGAGTGCAGGGTTAACATGTGACATGGGCCAGTCATGCTACCCTTGGAGAGTGAAAGGCATAATGTTTGATGTTTGTATGACTACTTTACCTGACACAGTCCACCACTCCGTTGTAGGTTTCTTCATTTGCTCCTTTTTTGAGGGATTGTAGCCTTGTCTTGACCACTGCACAAGTGACACAAAACTTATTTCAGTTAAGAATTGATTAAATCTATGAGACAACTTTAGTTTTCAGTTGAAAATAAAACTGATAATCAGTTCCCAGTCCCCCAGACATTGACCAGTCACTCACCGTCACAAGGGCTGACAGTCACAGCAGCAATGGATCCAGCCAAGCAGCCAGACATGAAGGACCAATAGAAGGGCACGGATGGGTCTTCAGGTGAACGCTGGCCGAGCTGGTGCAGATGTGCAAAAAGAGGGAAGTACACAACGGAGAACGGGATGTCCCTGAAAAGGCAACAAATAAGGAGATTAAGTTCAGCACATTTGCAGGCCGATGACCAAAGATGGACAACCAGGTAAACAAGAGCAAGTATTTAATGCCATCTCACCTCATCAATGTGGCTCCAAGTCCCCTGTACAATCCTGGGACTCCTTTGGTCCTCAGCAGTTCTCTGGTGATCTGTGTGGCGGACACTCGCATGACTTGAGGCGCAGGGCTGGTGTTGTATGAACGGCTAAGAACAGCACTGGTCCCCCCCATCTTCAGAGTTGTTGCTACACAAGGCATCACCCTCTGCTGGGCCACTGGCAGATATAGGAAAAAGTGTTTTTTGCCAGGGCATAAAAAGTGACATCCCAAAGCATTATTTGATGCATGTAATCTATTCATCGGATTTCCTTGTAATTACCTAGCCTGCCAGCATCCTGCAGCTGGATCTTGAGCATCTCCATGGGTGTGGTGACAATGACCTGGCACATTCCTGCACAGCATCCTGCCAACATCTCCTTGACCACTGTCAACCTGCCACTGAAGACACATACTGGGTTAAAAACGAAGGATGACATTGCAGTGAAGGAGTCTTGTCTTGTTGAGTGCCACTACTCACCCATCTTTGCTCAACTGGTGGCGGAAGAAGTCATTAGCAGCTAGTTTGATGGCCTTCTCTGGGGTTACCAGGGTGAGATTTACTGCAGCACCTGCAACAACAAGCATATAGCTCTTTATTCTAATGAACCAACTACTCTTCCTGAATCACACACACTGAGTAGATTGCTTGCACAGTAGAGAAATGAAATAAATAGGAAAAAGTAGGGAAACTAAAGACAGTAAGATGGCTATAAAAGAAAATTAACTCCATTCACTGGATCACAGAGGTTGTCAATCAGATAAAGAAGCAATAGTTTACAATAGAGGCATAAATTGGACATAGCTTCAGTGCAGGCTGTGCAGTGAAAAAGCATGGACGAAGAAATTAACCTTGCTCACGAGAGGCTTCCTTCTTTCTTTGAAGAAATTGGTAGGTTTGGTTTAGGTCACATGAGAAACGTGTTGGTCACATAATAAATGTATATCAGATCTAAAATACCACTATATGATATCTTTGATATTCTGTCCAAGGACAATATTCTACAGGTTAGTATGGACAGTGTGACTAGTCCTACCTCTGTACATGCCAAAGTAGCCTTCAGATTTAACTGTCTTTATTAGGCAATCCATCCTGAAGGGGGAAAAAAGGATTAGTTCAGCAAATTTATAGGAAACACCTGATGGTTACGCAATCATCATCAAGTGAGTATAATATAATACAACCAGGGCTTGGAAAGGAAAACTGTTCATGGCCTTCATACAAGGAAGGAAGAAGAGGAGCTCAAGCTTAATACTTTGAAATAAATCTACACGGTCAATGACCGCAGAAAGATACCTTACACTAAGGGTGTTACTCAAAGGTAATGATGGATAGACTGAAAGAACGTGCATGGTAAGAAAGGACTATTATATTGTGCATTTAATGAAGTTTAAAATGTCAGGCAGGTTTTTGACAATACATGTGAAGATCCTTTCAATGACAATGGAAGATTTTCTTTTGGCTGGTGTTGTTCTTACATGTTCTTGTAGAGTTGCTGCCCGCTGCGCTGGTTCTGCAGGCGGGTCTTGGCCAGGTCGATTGGAAACACACAGGTGACTCCTACTATGCCTGCAATCCCTCCATTGATCAGTTTGGCTGGAAGGCTGTGTAAGGATAAGTCAAAACAGACATGTGCATAGCAATCATTCTTTTCCTACAAGTGGAGTAAGGCAGGGCACTTTCGGACAAGGTGACAAAACCTGCTGTAATTTAACTGAAGCAATAGAAGGATTGGTCATTCATCAGGCATTAGCATTGCAACAGACCTTGGTATAATGTGACTCTGGGAATTAGGTCATCCAAAAATAGCATGTCAACAGAGTTAATCAAACATACACACATGTGCAGGAGGCATTATACATCCTAAGGCTTCTATAATTTGCCATGTTAACTCTAGGGAAACAACAGATGGCAAACTAGATTTGTTTACTCCATAAAATTAGGAGGAATAGGCATGCTTTATTCGTATTTTCATCTCTCAGCAGCCTATGGTTTCATGCTGGAGGGTTTGGATAGAGCAGGTTCATACCTAATCTGTTGTTGCTGGGCCATGGTTCTTGGTTGTCTGGAGTGCAAAAGTTGGTCAGCACAAAGGAGGCGGCCGTAGAGGGAGTGCAGGCGGAGAGTCCCTAAGAGACACTGAGCAAGGCAAGAGTAGAGAGAAACTCAGGGTTATATATATGCACACAGAGGCAAGTCCAGCCCTGCAGATCCAGGGATAAATTCAACATTACTCTCCACCCACTGCACTGGTAGCCAGGAAATTGAGCCAACTTCAGTCATCGCAATATCATAAATCACAAACCAAACCACAGTCCAAATAGCTTTCAAGGATACATCTGCCTACTGTGTGAGGGAATTACAGTTGCAAACAGGTCATGTGTCCAGGGGTTACAAAACTTTACACTCACTGAGTGACTAAAGTAATAAATAAAAACAACCTTGATATTATTTATCTTCCGTTATTATATTTGTAACAGTGAGATGATTAACAGAATCAAACAAGTTAAGAGAATCAGAAAAGTTGGATGAAACAAATAGGAGTGTGCAAAAGGTGCTGCAATACATTGCCTGATTAATGTCACTCACAGACATAGACAACTATATTTTGCACATTCAGTGACATTCATAATATGTCTGGACTAGAAATAATTAAGCTCTTCAAGAAGAATCTCAAATGCTCCAAAACTCAAGGGAGAATCTTGCGACTTTTCTGTAAAACTTACTTTTTTTGCTTCTAAGTATTAAATGTGCCTGAATGGATGACACGTTAAGCTCGAAAGTGTCCCAAGCCTCAGTTTGTTAAACACAGTGAGTCTGCAATCATGCAAACAGGTGTTTAGGGGTCAATTAGAAAAACACATTTGTAAATGTTGTAGGCCTACACCTGCCGTGCTGTTAATATGCTACTTTCAACAATGTAAAACAGTATTCTTAAAAAAAAACATGATTATTTTACATCTCATAAAAACAAAAAGAACCTGTCTACCTTTAAATGAAGATGGATCAATGTTCAGATTCCGACTCTTCCTCCCCACAGCAGCAGGACTCAATGAACGAATGGAAAGAGCATGCGGCAGTAACGGATGTTCCCGACCTGACTTCTTGGCCAATGAAAAGAGTTTTGTAAAGTAGGCTGGAACAACTAGTCTCAGGAACCGGTTAGTATGATGCAACGTTGCGTTGATGTTGGGAGGAGACTTGAACCCATGTGTAGCTGATCAGGCCCCATAAATTCATTTCAGAGCTCTTATATGCAGCATTGCTCTCTAATAACTAATTGACACAATAATATTATGGTTAATAATATATATAGTTATTATTCTCCCAAACTGAGAATATTCAGCGCAGAAACCTTTAAATGAGACTTTGCTTTATATAGAAATGTAGGCCTAGTTATCATGCACTCATTTATTTCCATTTTTTAATTTTCATTTAATTCATTTACACAGGCAATACAATTCACAGTGAAGCTACAGTGCATGCTCAACACAGTGTTGCAATATCTTGACTATCAAACTAGAGAAAACAACGCGACCGGCTGAGTGGCTGAGATGCACCACAATAACATCAACAAGCAGAAACACTGCTGCTCCATCTAGTCCAACAGCTGCAGCCCTGCCATGCGTGTGCATTTGCTTGTATCAGCTCATGTTCAGGTTTCCAGAGCGGGCTGGGTCGGGCTCCTCGCGCTGCCAAGGTCCATGGTGCATTGTTCATAAGAGAATCGGCTGGTGCGCACACAGTGGTGTGAGCGTGCGTCGCAGCGCTTGCAGCGGCAACGGCGGGCTGCCGGATAATACAACGGTGCGTTGACATCCTGAGGGCAGCCTGGCACGGCTCGGTACACCAGGGAGAGAGGCACACAGCTACGCTGGATGACGAAGGTCCTCCCAAACCGTCCCCACAAATTGGTGTCCTGGAAAAGAGGAATCGGGGCTGTTAGAGGCGGTGCACAGGTTGAACAGAATGAAATGGGGTGCCTGTCAGAAGATGGGTTATAATTTGGTAACACTTCTTGAGGGACATCCTGGTGCCAATAAATCTAAACGAGAGAAATGTTTATTCGCCTCCATATCACTTTCACAATGTATCTAGATTCAACAAATGGGTGATTTTCATTTTGATCCACATACTGAACTTGAACAGTGTTTTAGAACATTTAAGATGCTGAAGCAAAATATATTGCTGAAGTATGTTTTCAACGACCTCCCTGTCTCATTGCACCCAAGCAACAGGGTGTTGCATCAAGTATCCTTATCGCATCACCACTTCAACATCACTTAATTGGCCTATACACTTCGCTCTAAATATTTCTCCTTTTTTTTGCATCATATTCAAAATTAAGTGTTCTTATGAAAAGTGTGAGTATGTGTGCGTCTCACCTGTGTGTAACAGTAGCCACTGCAGATAGTAGTATTGACAGCTACACACTGGGCACAGTCGTGCCTCTCAATCCATAAGGTATGATTCTTCAGCACACAGGCACACGCCGTTCCACCCATCAACGCGCACAGCAGCATATATTTCAACACTAACGAAGGCATGCTGAAAGTGCAGACACATAGGTGAATGCATAGACAGTTTGAGACAGTCACTCTGAAAAGACAACAGATGCACTCAGTACAATATCATTGCAACAATATCAATTTGTTAAAGTGTATGCAAACCCAAATTAAAGAGAAAAAACACACCTTGACATATGTAGATTTTTTTTCACAATTTGATTGTAGTGGAAATTATTTCAGTTATCCTATAAATCTGTGTTCTTGCTTTCTTTGTGTCCACTCAGTCCCCCAACTCTCCCCTGTTGTTCTCCTCTGTGAATATCTGAAAAGACCAAGGAGATCATCCTCTTTTATGGAAACCCTAATCCACCCTGACCTGCCCCAGTAGACTACAGCATCATTCCAGAAATCACATGTCAGCAAGTTAAAAGTGGTCTCAAAACAAGAACATGTGGGTCTGTTTTGTGTGTGTGTGTGTTTGTGTGTGTGTGTGTTTGTGTGTGTGTGTGTGTGTGTGTGTGTGTGTGTGTTGTGTGTGCATGAATGTACAGTGTTCATTTTAACATGTAACATGTAAGAACCACAATGAAGAAAATGGGCTCAACCATTTGGCACGGGAGGGGTGAGGAGGAGGTCATACTATTGTTACATAATGTCACAGTGTCACTACCGGTTGCAAATTTGGTATATGAATGAGCTGTGAAATGTGAAAATAAAATGTCTTCATAATAAAAATAATTCATTTACAAATAAAACAAACAAACATAAAGAAATATGTAAAAGAATAATTCAATTTAGATAAAACTGAATATGTTGGATGAAAATAATATTATGCTTTTCATTTTCTAATTTCCCCCAGGGGCCTGGAGACATAATCCACACCATTAAAGAAGCTTTTTAAGAAATTGTACAAAAGCTAAATTAAATTAAATCAAGTTATATCAACACATTTATGATCAAATAATTCTGAATTCAATTTGATTATTAATAGTGATCTCATCTGGCTCATGCTGGGTCAGCACTCACATGTTTCTGTCCTACCCAAGTGAAAGGTTATGCCCTCCTTATCTAAGCCATTAATGCTCTCATTATTCCCATCTGTTCCTAATGTGAGTGGCCATGTGCCCTCAGATTTTTTCCCTCCCAAAGTAGTCAATAAACATGATGAAAACAATTGTGGATAAAGGGCCCATGGTTCTGGTGACCAGACACTTGGGAACTGTGAGTT
This sequence comes from Micropterus dolomieu, assembly GCF_021292245.1. Lineage (NCBI taxonomy): Eukaryota > Metazoa > Chordata > Actinopteri > Centrarchiformes > Centrarchidae > Micropterus > Micropterus dolomieu. The sequence goes on along the minus strand of NC_060157.1, from coordinate 16,477,615 downwards.
TGACAATTGTTTTTACATCACATTGTGTTTAATGAATTTTGTAGAAGCAGCACCACTGCCAAATATGGCTATATGGCCCGTAATTCTTAGTGATGCTCATGGTGATCAGAAACTAAAGTACCAGAAACTAGTGCTTAATATATTTCAAATGCTGCAGCTGTGTTGTCATGTTGAGATGACAAAATTCAAGCCCATCCTCACCTGAAAAACGGCTAATCAATTGTGCAGCGGTTTATTACAGCCCATATTTACATTTATTGTTAGGCCACGACCTTTAGTGGCTGCTTGATGCCAGCAAAGGAGGAAGTCAGGTGACATAGTATAAAGAGTGACAAAGTCTGGGTAGGGAGGTGGTTCGGATGGATGGATCAAGTTAACTCATGACTTTCAGACAGGAGCCCGTTGAACCCGAGGTTTGAGTCCACAAGGCAGAAAGTCAAAGTTGAGTTATATAGTAGTAGTTAAGTTAAGTTAAATTTCGTAGATGACTTACATTACATGAGTTAAGTCACATGACTTATTTTACTTGCGTAATGTACTTGTTTTAACTCAAAGCCGCAATTTTTTCCTAAACCTAACCAAACTAGGACCATTTCACAAAGTTAACCCCGTGTTTAAGGTCACATGACATTCGTAACGTACTTAAGGTTTGATACACCTGTTGGTGGATTAGAACTTTCCAACGCTCGCACATGTCGTTGTGGGGAACAGTTGCATATGTCGTTTTGGGACAATTGACAATTGACCTATTTTGTTATAAGTGGATGGTAGTTTGTTTACATCAGCACTGTTTGTAAACAATGGAATAACTCTCATCATTTGAGAAATGCAAAAAAGGCAGACTTTTTCATCTTGAAGTCAAACTGTTTAATCATATAGATGAATATATGTGCAATTTATATGGTCAACAAAAATACAGATCAGGCTTCTTTAAGAAAAATTTTGTAAATCTATGCTGAGACATACACACACCTATTCAGAGCTTAATTAGTATATGTATGCATATGAAGTGATCAGTTTGAGATTTAGCCACTGTTTTCTGCCCTGACCCATGTTTCTGTTATTCTGTTTTTACATTTATCATGTTGGGTCTCAGTTACTGTATGTAACAAATCCATCAGATAATTACAACAAAGTAGGTCATGGACAGTTCACCAACTATCTGCCCTGACACAGATTCAGCTTTTTTGAGATAGGTGGATTATAGGCAAGACAGCTATTTAAAATATGGATCTACACATCTCCCAGAGCATCAGTAAGTTCAATACTCTACAGTGGCCTCCTGAAGAACATTGTGCACAGCAGGTGTGCTGGTTACACACCATGCTACAATATTTTATGTTTCATAACTGAATTTAAAGAGAAAAAAATATAAAGTATTATTTTAGATTACAAGATGGCATCTGTGTCCTGTGCCCAGAAACAATAACCAATATCTTAATTTGTCATCAAATGGCTGTCCTGCAACAGAGTCACAAAATAGGGGCATCATATAAATCGAAAGAAAAAATGGGTGAATTTGAGAAATGATAAAACTGTAAAGTCACAATAAATCATAAATTATTTCACGAGTGTCTAAATGTACTTGTGTTACCAATGCAGATTTTGTTGAGGGGTATGAAATTTTTCTGTTTGAATAACGGGACTCTGAAAAAGTCTGAAACTCTGTATTCAAGAGTGAATGTTGTCAGGCAGGTTTGTAGTGCTGCGATCGACTCCAATCAGCAGCCACAAGATTGAAAGTCCCAGAATTAATTTAGGAATAGGCCAACTAAAAGGACAAAGCATTAGATCTCCCTTCTGTTAAACATTTTCATTGTTGTCATTCATTCATTGTCTTCCTTACCTTAATGACGTTTGCAATTGATGTTTGAGGTTTTTATTCTGTGGCTTTCTGTTTGAGATCATACTGAACGGGTAACTCTACACGCTCCGATAAGGGCCCTGGAACTGGGTCAGTCAGAAACATGAACCCCTTTTGTTTTATAGGGGCCATGCCTCATCTTATGCCCCGAGGTCAACAGGTTACACTGCAACACCAACAAGTCATTTTTCAGTTTGCATCCTTTATTGACAATTTTAATTTATTTGGTTTGATTATTGCAACACCTAAAAGAAACCCACAATTAAAATTTTATATCTACGCCTGTGTGTGTGTGCGTGTGTGTGTGTGTGTTTGACATGTACCTGTAAATCTTTCAGAAACACACATTAACTACCAGCATATTTCAGCCTTACACCTGACTTACCCAGTCAAGTTTGCAAACGTCACTTTAAACCTATTAAATTTAATCGCAATGAAATCAAAACAGTAGCACATGGCGCTTCATTTATACCTTCTGCAGAGCAAACTGTCCATCCTTAATAAGACTATGAAAAAGACACTTTTCCGTCCTACTTCATAACAAGTTACAAAACGTGGGGGGAGAGTAGTCTGAATTGGGTTCTGGAGCTGTGCCCCACCTCATCCATCGTGCTCATTTGCCAGCCGCGAGCGATTCCAAGTCAGTGAGCGTCACATCCACCGGTGATGCCGGGAAGCTATGTCACCAAGTTTCTCCTGTGAGAACCAACCACAGACCCATTTTTCTGTTCACTCGCTCACCCAAATCAGGTGATACCCTGCAAGGGTAACTATTGGCTCCTGTCTCAGACCTTCCCCAAGGTGATTGGTGGAGTGACTAGCACTCAGCACGTGACCTCTACAATGAGCTTCCGCCCACGAAAGGAAATATGGCTGACAGGATGTATTAATACACCCTCGTATGTGCATGCAACCTTTGTAATGGTGCGAACAAAAACCCCAAAAATATTATCTTGACATTGCTGCTGTCCGCGACAAAACAAAAAAACAAAAACTTGCAGTGACATTGCCCAATTTCCCGTTTTTCCCTTGTTGTGTTGTAGGTATTTGTATGTGAACAGTGATGTGGACACCTGTGGCATGCTGGGAAACAGAGCCGTTTTCAATGGTCTAATCTTAACTACGAGCGGTTTTGCAATAAACTTGCTCTTAATATCGTTACAAAAATAAAACCCCTCTAAATGTGGTGACCTTATACAAAGAAGATACTTTATTTTAACTATGATAACGCAATTAATTAGCTACACATAATTTATTCAGAAAACTGCAGATGGATCTAGTGGTATTTCTATTGGCTATGGACCCACCATATGTTTGCTGTACAAAATGTTTCCTGGAGAATGAGCAGCCTAAATAAATGGTACAATTCTGACAGCATTTAGGCTATAAGATAACAAGGCTGACGTTTAAATAAAATAAAACTTTTCAACACTTGCTTTCACAACTCCTACCTCCAGAATCAAGGCATTTTTTAGTATTTTCTTTGGTTTTGTTAAATTGGTTCAGTCTCTCTCTCCCATTTTTAAAGTGGGAGACAGGTATATCCATTAGTCCAGACCAAAACTTCTGGACTATAAAGATATTGAATATGTTGAAATTCTTTTAGAATGACTAAAAATCCCAATCTACAACTCATACAGTATAAAACTCTCCATAGAACACACTATACAGGACAAAGGATGTTCAGAATGGGTCTTAGGCATTCAAACATCTGCCTTAACTGCAAAGGTAACATATCTGATAGTTACATGCATGCTATGTGGCAATGTGCACCTGTCCAAAAGCTCTGGCAGAAAATATGTGAAGATCTATCGATATGGCTAAGGTACCCCATCCCAGTTTCCCCATCACTCTGCGTGCTGGGGGACCTAAGTGACATTAGTATAGAGGCATACATGCATACATATTAGTATAGTATAGAGTCATACATGATTCTCACTGACATATGATAGATAGATAGATAGATAGATAGATAGATAGATACTTTATTGATCCCCGAGGGGAAATTGCGGTGTTGCAGCAGCGAATTGACACAGGATACAAATAATTTACAGACCAGACCTATTTACACAAACTAACATATAATGTACAAAATTTCCTTTAAAAATATATTTACAATAAAAAAACAAATTCCAGTCTCTCTGGTCCTCCTTGATCAACTCTATCATGTAGTCAGGGTGGGTGTTTGTGACCTCGCTGCTCTGGGTTCCATGCTGACAGTTGGTTGGTCCTAGGGGCTGGGTGCATCTGGTGGCCTCCTGGGGCTGTGGGGCTGTTGCTGCTGTCGTGGGATGGCTGCTGTCCCTTTCCTTTGGGGGGCAGAAGGTGTGTGTGTGCAGGGTGCTGCTTCACTGCTGGTGAGGGAGGGCCACGGAGGGTTGGGGGTGGCGGGGTTCTGGCCTAGGCTGGGGGCTGTCGTCTCTTGTTCTCCCACGTTCTCACTCCCTGGCGGCAGCGGGGGCTCCCGGCACGGCTCTCTGCTGTTCTCCCTTGGCCTGGCACATGTGGTCTTGGGTCCTTTGCCCTTTCGGAAGGTCGTGGGGTTCCCTGGCTACTGGGGTTCTTGCCTGCCTGTTGCTGGGGTTGGTGCGGCGCTGTTGTGGCATCACACTCTCTCTAACAACTACATTCTGCAACAGGCTTATGCACAAGTACACACGCACTCACAGACACACACACTCACACAGAGACATACACACACAAACAAATTGAGGTTGTCCATGGGTGTCACAGGTAGAACTATTTTTATGCTTTTCACTAAGTTATTTATTTAAAGGTATTGTTATTATTCTAGTTCTCATGGCTGTGCTGTGTTGTTTATTTTGCTTGACTGTTTCTTTTTTTTCATCCTCCCTCATCATCCAGTCTGTTCTCTGCACGTCCATCACTGTCTGGTTTGGATCTTCCACCAAAAAGGAACGGAGCAGACTACAACGGACAGTCAGGACTGCAGCAAAGATCATCAATACCAACCTGCCCTCCATTGAGGACTTTACAATATGAACAGTATGAACAGCTCTTCTATTTCAGAGCTGTTCATACTGTTCATGTTTTATATACTGTTTACTAAATCCTCCTACCTCAAGCACATAACACCTGCACATAATACTACTTATTTATTCCAGCTTCCTTTGCACTATGCTCCATCGCACTGTGTACATATGTACATTCATGTACATATGTGTACCTGTATATCACATCCACCTACGAAATGTACAAAATAATGATATTTATTATGACAATAATAATTTACTCCTGCATCCTTTGCACTCTCCTTAATTGCACTATTTTCTCAATCTCTCTATATTGTTTTTGTTTGTTTCTAGTGTATATATATTGTGTTCTCTATACTGTAGCCTGTGTCTGATTTTATTTTATATTATTTTTTAATTGCATTGTTGTATGAGTAAGCACATCGTGAGCAATGTACAATCCTGGGTCAAATTCCTCGTATGTGTACACATACCAGGCAAATAAAGTTGATTCTGTTTCTAAAAAACATAATAAAATAAATAATAAAACAGACAAAAGACTATATTAAAACTCTCTTTTTAAAGTAAAATCTGTCTGGTACAACAAGGTATTCAGCTCTTCATACTGTATACCAGGTTTCCGGGCAGAACAGGTTTGAAAAAAAATTTAATTTAAGATATTTTATATTTTTTTAAATGTATGTATATTTATGCCTGTGTGTGTGTTTAATTTGAGGGCTAAATTTAAAAACAATTATAAAATATAATTTTAAAACAAAGTCATATTTTATTAAATGACTTTGACATATACCTGTAAATCTTTAAGAATAACACATTAGCTACCAGCATTTGTACCTTCTGCTGAGCAAACTATAAAAAAGACACTTCGGTCCTACTTCATAAGTTACAAAACGTGGGGGGAGAGTAGTCTGAATTGGGTTCTGGAGCTGTGCCCCACCTCATCCATCGTGCTCATTTGCCAGCCGCGAGCGATTCCAAGTCAGTGAGCGTCGCATCCACCGGTGACGCCGAGAAGCTACGTCACCAAGTTTCTCCTGTGAGAACCAACCACAGACCCATTTTTCTGTTCACTCGCTCACCCGAATCAGGTGATACCCTGCAAGGGTAACTATTGGCTCCTGTCTCAGACCTTCCCCAAGGTGATTGGTGGAGTGACTAGCACTCAGCATGTGACCTCTACAATGAGCTTCCGCCCACGAAAGGAATTATGGCTGACAGGATGTATTAATACACCCTCGTCTGTGCACGGAACCTTTGTTACGGTGCGAACAAAAACCCCAAAAATATTATCTTGACATTGCTGCTGTCCGCGACAAAACAAAAAAAACAAAAACTTGCGGTGACATTGTCCAATTTCCCGTTTTCCCCTCGTTGTGTTGTAGGTATTTCTATGTGAACATTGATGTGGACACCCGTGGCATGCTGGGAAACCGTATTCATTGGTCTCTTTCGAATCTTAACCAGAGCCGTTTAACTACCAGCGGTTTTGCAATAAACTTGTTCTTACTATCGTTTCAAAAATAAACCCCCTCTAAATGTGGTGTATACAAAGAAGATACTTTATTTTAACTATAACAACGCAATTAATTAGCTACACATATTTTTTTTTCAGAAAACTACAGACGGATCTAGTGGTATTTCTATTGGCTATAGACCCCCATATGTTTACTGTTCAAAATGTTGTCTGGATAATAAATAGCATATTACGGTGGGCTACATTTATGACAACATTTAGGATATAAGGCAACAAGGCAGAAGTTTAAATAAAATTAAATAAAAATTTAACACTTGGTTTCACTACTCCTGAATCACGGCATTTCATTTACTCTGATTTTGTTCAAATTAAACAGTAGTTCAGTCAGTCTTTCTACGACATACTCCCAGCTGTGACATAATTTGACCACTAGATGGCAGACATACACAATCTCAAATCTTTTGATTTCATCATTTTGTTTTCCACGGGTAGCTGTAACGGAACAGCATAACTCACCTGAGCAGAAATGTTTTATGACACTCCCACAACCCAGAGGACATATCATTATCTCAAAACTAAAAGCTCAGTGGAACAGGTGTAAAATGAACATGGCAAGAAGTCACAGCTGGCAGCTAGGTCTTTTTATTGCATCTAGGCCTATATGACGGAATTCAGACTGAATCGCCATTAAACTGCATAGCTTTGTGAACACACTCACACACACTCACACGCACGCACGCACACACACACACACATCACACACACACACACACACACACACACCACCACACACACACACACACACACACACACACACACACACACACAGAGACCGCTCTGTAGGCGGCAGTGAACATTCTGCTTCCTTGATCATATAATAAGAAGCCAAGGCAAGGTCCTCTTCAAATGGAGAGACTGCAGCAAAAAAAGAGTGGACATACATCTTGTTTGGCTGAGGAAAAAACTCAGACTCTCAAGCTTTCCAGTGAATGAAATTAGAAAATGGAGCATCTCCAAGGACAGTATGTAATCATTCGTTTTCTGTTCTATCTGTTTGTCTCTTAAAGGATTCTTCTGACACCAGTTGCTAACACATTTCTTTTACCTGCCAATAAGATTCTCTTGAAATTAATTATAACCCTGCCAGTGTGAGGATATTTATACTGTTTACCATGTTCAGTAATGCAGGGCTATTGCTCCCTAAAAACAACAGCAGCCCATTTCAAGTTGGGAGAGGGTGATCTTTCTGGGGCCCTTTTTTTGAGTGCCCTTGGTACACCTCAAGAGGAAGAGGAAATAGTTTGACCCAAATCATCATTGGTGTCCTTGAAGACACACTCTTATTAATAACCTCTGGAATCTGGAGACCACCTCTACTCCCCTTCACTCCTCCCACCTCCCTTCCTCTCTGCTGTGATCTTCCCTGTCCTAACTTTTATTCCACCTCCTTTTCTGGTCTGTGTGCACCTTCACTTTCACTCGCACAGACCCGCAAGGCCCCCACAGGGCCTCAAAATCAATCTCACAGTTCTTAAAATAATCAACCTAGTTGTGAAGAGGGCTTACCGGTAACATGTAGAGTACTCTCCTTCCTTTCACTCCTTCCCCCCTTCCTCTTAGTGTGAGGACTGCCAACCATCTCATGTCGTTTCCCTTTCATTTTAGTTTTGGCCTCAGTGGCATTTTTTTCATTTCATTTATTTATTCCATATACTGGATGTGTGCTCAGACATGCATTTTTCTTTAGTTCTCTTTAATGTTTATTTTGATTGGGGTTTTTGTCATGTGGGTAACACATTTGTGTTTGGGTGGATGTTACGACAGTGGACAGTGAACAGGACAGTGGACAACAAAAAACCAGTAACAACCAAAAAACTTCATGATACACTTTAACATACCCTGTAACTACACTAACTAACTACACTACAACTCAGTATTTTATTACAATTTTAAAAATGTAAACATAACTTTCAAAAATACTTATATAATATATATATTTTATAGTTAGTTAGTCTAAAGTATTTTGTTCACCAGCAACAACAATAAAGTTATAAAAGAAAACATTACACTATATTAACAATAATAAGTACTCCATAATTACATTTGTTTGAGTACAAGATGACTCTGGTACAGTGTGTGAAGACCTGCCTATTTTATGAAAAAGGAAATAAATAAATAAATATTGGCACCCATAATTGGTGACACGTGTCTCAGTAGGTTGTGATCCCCAGACAGCTGAAGAAATATCATCCATCACCCAGGATAAGAATAGGATCTGGAGGGTGGCCTATGGCCAACACTGAAAACGTCTCCTCCTCACTAGTTTGGGTAATTAACAAAAGCGTTCACAGTGATGCATCCAGCTGAAACTTCAAACAATCCCCTACCCCTGCCTGTTACAACCTTTAACTAATGAGTTCTCCTGCCATTTAAGCTGCCACTATGAAAAAAAAATTGTAATGTGACGCAGGTCTGATCTAAACGAAAAATTTAATGAAATACAATCCACTGAAGTCTTTCCTTCGTTTTTCCTTTTCATGCTAATGCATTATGTCTGGTGAATTTTTTTCAGAACTGCTATTGATTTTTAAAGGAATGCAAATTCTCCCAACCCAGTACTGAAGTCAAAGAGGCATTGCCCGCCCTACATTACAACTCAAATATAGCGTCACCAATTAAGGCCAAATCTCCTATGCTACATTAAGCATGTGGGAGAACTCATTCTATATTACCATTTTATTTATCTCTCAATGTCAGACTGTGCAGACATGTACCTTGTCAGTGGATAAAATCAGATGTAACTTCAGTGAGGTGCAGCACATTTAATTTGATTTTGCATGAATGTGAACTTTTCTGGAGAAAAAAGAAATGGGACAGAAGGTTCAGTTTAGCACTGATTTTGGGAATAAATAATAGTCTGTTTATCCTTTTATTTATTCTATTTCTCTAGCTTTCGCTCTCTTTTTCCTTCACTATTGCTGTCAGAGGAGGAGTGAAATAATTACAACCTGCCTCTGACCCACACTGGCCTGCAGCCCAATGAGGAGGGCCAAAAAAGAGAAGAAGTTGCAAAAAAAACAAGTATAAAGAGACAGACCAAGGAAAAAATGGAAGAAAGAGAGGAAGAATAGATAGCAGGGGAAGAAAAAATTGGGAGTTGAGTGACTGTGTGAGGGATGCTGATGAGTGACAGAACACGGCAGAGGAGGGCAGGCAAGATGAAAGGAGAGGGGGTGAGCAGGATGGCAGAGGGAGAAAGGGAGGGTAAGCTTCCGACAAAAGGAAGTGGGAGACAATCCAGTAAAACACATGGTGAGTGCATTTGTGTGTGTCATGTATGTTTGAGCAACAACATGGTAAGGGAGTGCAAGCAGTAGATGGTCACACCACTAATAACATTATATTACTTGATGCCAAATCTGTAATATATACAAGAAGATTGCAGGCTGTTAAATTGAATGCTAAAAAAGCCTGTAAGGGGAAATTTGCATGTAAATCCATGTATCAAACCATTACTGTGTGTATGCACAACAATTAGAAGCATTTAAATCCGAGAGTTAAGACAACTGAATGGGTGCCACGGTAGCTCATAAAGATGAGTGCGCACAAACACAAACACACACACGCACAAAGAAGAGTGCTTGAATCAGGATGATTTTTATTAAAATACATCAATTGTTTGTCAAACTCTATTCAAGCCTGCAAGGTTTATAATAGCCGATATGTATCTAAACTCACAAACGTGCACACACATGCAAGCAAACACACACATTCCCTGAGTTAAAGCCAAGTGTGACAGAAAGGGAGAGCAAGCAGAGGAATGGAAATAAAACAGTCGAAAGAGAAAGGGGAACCAGAATGTGAAAAAGTGAGTGAAGGAGAGCCAGTGCTCTGAGCCCTCCTTCTAGATGGCTGCCGGCCTTGAAGCCTGCCGGCTCTGAATGGCACATTTGGCACAGGGATCTTTGCTCTAAGTCCTCAAAGCTACAATGCATTTTAATTTCATCCCAACAGCTGTGCTTTCTGTTTTGCTTTTAATAGCACAATTTTGTTGACCTCATCTGTTTGTCTGGCTAGAAAGATGGCTCTGTCCAGCATGTGGTGGGTCTTTAACGGTGAGGGACAGTGTTTTGTGGCTTAGTTTTAATGATCTCATGAAGGTGATGGTCAGTGCATATCATTACAAATACAGTGATTCATAATGATGATTCATCATGAAACATAATTTGGCAATCTCACACCCCTGTGCCTACCAGTTAGGAGTTCTGCACCGATGCTCTCTAGGCCATATCAGATCCTACCAGCTTGTTCAGAAGATTTGATATCGCCAGTGTCATCAACAACATCCGCTACTTGATGACCATGCATGTTATTTGATCATTCAAATCCCAGTGGTCAAATGACTAAACACATTGACTCGAGTACACTTGTACATTACTTGAATATTTCCATTTTCTGCGACTTAATACTTCTACTCCACTACTATTGTACTTTTTACTCCACTACTGTACATTTATTTGGCTGATATAGTTACTAGTTACTTTACAAATTACAATTTTACATTAAAATATATGCCGTAAAAAATGCAACACATTGTTAAAAATGTACCTAGAAAAACTGTATTTCCTGCATAAAATGCATGAAAGCTGAAATTCATTTGCAAAAAGCTGCTGAAAATTCAGAAGACTTAAAGGAAATGCCTGAAATTCTTGAAACTCAAATGCTTAACAACCTGCTTTAACTAAAGAGGCTAAGAGCTGAAATACATTGCTAAAAATGTTACAAAGCTAAATTGTAAGACTGTCAAAGGAAGTTACCTGGAAAGGCTGTGTGTGAGTGTTTAATTGCATTGCACTGCACTGCAACAACCTGGAAGCTAACCTGCATTAGCTGATAATGTTTATAGCTTTGCTATAAAAGCTTAAAACCTAGCTATAATAATGTCAAACCTTAATATTTTCTAAAAGCATAAAAGGTAGACACAGTTTGAATAGAAGCATAACTGTCCTTAAAGAGCTGAAGATTTTGAATTGGCTTCTGTAGCTGAAACTATGTACAAGTAACCTATTAGCAGTTATGTTTTACTTAAAGAAGCTAAGAACTGAACAACATTACCAGAAAAGCTGGAAGCTACTATAACATTGCCAATGGTTTCACTTCTGTCGTAATAAATTGTTGAGGAGAAAAACAGTACAAATCCCCACAAAGATGGCAAAACAAGTTTGTGTATGAAGGTAAATCCCCCAAAAATTGCTCGCTTGCGGATGCACATAGAGGGGGCAATCATGTACATCAAAGAAAATCATATATTCGTTGTTGTCATTCCCCTCACTGCGTGGTTCTCCAGCCATGGACTGTTTGTGCTCTACTCACCAACTTTCAGGGACCTCTCTTTTAATCCTATGGTAATGTCTATTTGACAGGGGTTATCCAAAACTCATTCTGTATTTCCAACAATCTACATAGTTCCTGATTACATAACCGACACAAAATATAATTCTTTTCTGAATTTTGTATTATTTTTATGAGCCTATTTCATTTTAAATGCAAATACTCTCCAATTTAAAGTGGACATTTGAAGTTATGGATTGTCATTCTTCCTTTGGGAAACACTGAAACATACTGTAACTCTACATTGGCTATTCAGTTCTTACGTACTTTTATTGAAGGGAAGACATTTTTTACAGCTTAGTTTTCATTGACTCCCATTTCTCTGCATCAAAGTGTGTCCACTCTAGGTGTTACTCATTGGTGCAATAGAGGAAACAAAATCACACCATATCATCCCTGTGATGCCCATCTGTCCCAATACCAGGTAATACTAGTCATGGTTAGGTTTTTAGGGCAAAAACACCATCTGGTCCTGCAAGAAGGTAACGGTACTCAACCAAACTGTCCACATCTGGAAACTTTATCTTCAGAAGCCGAAGAAGCCCAGCGCTGTCAACAACCTTACAGTCAGGTGAGGCACCTTAATGGGGGGCATGAGGATTGATGACAAAGTCACAAGATAATGTGTGATTATCCGTTACCTGTTCTTGTGCCGCTGCAATGGGCTCCGTCACTAGCCCCCTCTTCTGTCTTTGCATACTGGCTTCTAAGCTGTCAAAGTCTGCAATCCTTGGATCAATCCTTTTGAACACAGATGAAGTCAGACACTGGGAACAGAACACTGTGCCAGGTCTTGTTTGTGCTCTGTTCCCTTGTTTCCATCACCAGTGACTGCATTGGAGAGGGTGACTGTCATGCCACAGTAGTAGTTGCTCTCATTTTCTTTTAGAGCAGTAGCATAATTATAAGCCTGTGGTGGCAGGGGTAATGGTGGATGATGGTCAATAGTGGCGGTAGGCAGGGCAAGGGCCTGGCAGTTCAACACAAGTCTCCAAACTTTATTGCAATCTCGTCCTCTGAATGTATATTTGATGTTAGCGGTATATGATACATTTGAGCAAGCTCTTTTGAAAGTCATGAGCAAACTAATGACATGAAGGAGGACTTAGACAAGACAGTAGAGGTTGAAAATGACACACACAACATCTGTTAGCCTGTAAGCTTGATGAACCAACGTTGTTACAAATATAATATTGGTTAATATAAACACACAAACTTACCTTCGATATCAGTAATGTACCCCTCTATCCAGCTGTATTCTTTCAACAAAACTGATCTTTTGTTGTTTTGATGTTTTCTGACATCCCACCTGTTGTCACAAGGAGGTGGTTAGGGTGGACGGTTAGGCCAGAAACCAGACTTTCAGTCTGGAGGCCGGTGTTCGTGCCCATTGTGAAATAAAAAGTCAACATTGAATGTTTTTACTTTGCTAACTTGACCGTGGAGCCCTACACATCAAAAAACGGGGTACCCAGGGTGTTCGAAAGTGATGCCAAGGATTCTTAACCAAGCATCTATATGTGAGAGTTGGGAGTGAGAACGTGTAGGCATGATATAAGCCTGTCAACTGATAAAAAAATAGCTTTGATTGGTTTGTTATATCAGCTAATCAACATCCCCTGTGTGTAACTGTATCTGGTTAAAGTGTTCATAATCATAATTCACCCTAATCAGTGGGTTCAAAACTTTTTGGGTCACGACCTCTTACAATGTAACAGTGTCTATTTGGATTCTAGTCCAACGTCATAGTAATTTTTGAGGCTGTGATTGCCCCCACCCCACCACCTGTACAGATATGATGTGCATGGTAAGCTTAAGTTCATTAATCAAAACCTTGTGCTTGTCTTCACATGCACTGTAATGTTGGGTTTAGCCAGTGCAGAACCACCAGAAACCTTCCGTGATGAAACTCTATGCTGATATTTCTATTATTCCAAGTGTTTCCTAGTGTCACAAATATATCCACACATATTTACTTATGTCACTTATGGGAACATTACATAGACGTTCACCTTACTTTAAAATAATTTTTAATGTACTAACAACCTAATCCTAAACTTAACAACAGACAGCTTTGTTCCGATTTGGGGACACAGTGTTTGTCCCCAAACAAATCATCCCCAATTAATTGGTCTTTAGTCTAAAATGTGTCCCAAAAGGTAGCCTAAAGGCTTGTGCAGACTACACGACTTTCAGCGTCGGCCGATGGCCGTGCCATTCCCACTAACTTGCCCTCTTGTGATGGGAGTCTTGAAGTCGCTAGGGCATTCACACAACGTGACTGATCGGTGACAGGGGGTCACACACTACACGAGCTGAAAGCGGCTGTGTCACTGGACGGGTGGTCTCCAAACCACGTTTTGTCAAGAAAACACACACAAAATGTGAAACGGGAAATGACGCGAAATGAAACAGCTGTTGTTTGTTATTATGAAGCTAGCAATTATAAAGACAAAGAATATGGGTGAAATAATGGATTAGCACACACAGGTAGCAGGGATTGTCTGAGCTATAAAGAGAGCTGGAGGTGAGTAAAAAGTGTTTTGTGGAGAAAAAGCCTGCTCTCATTGGCTGGATGTGGATGTCAAGTTGGCCAGCTCCTCCAGATATTTGGCATGCTAAATATCTGGCTCGCATCTGCGATGTGTCAGCGATGTGTCAGGGGGCTGTTTTGATGCGTCGTTGAGTAGTTCACACATAATGACTGGCCGCCGCCGATCGATCGCTGATTAACCCCTGATCACAGCCCAACGGTCGCCGAGCTCACCGACTGGAAAATCGGGCTTAAAATCATGTAGTGTGAACTAGGCTTTAGTCAGACCCCAACACACATACACCCACACAGCCACACACCCACACTCACATACCTTTGTACGAATGTATTTTCAGCAAATGGAAGCTGCAGCAGATTCAAGGTCTCTTGAGAATGTCTGTGGGAAAAGACTGTAAGCACCTGGACAAAAAGGCAAAACCATGTTGCCACACAGTGTGTGTGTGTGTGTTCTGACTTAGGCTACATTCAGGGACACATTTCAGACTAAAGACCAGTTAATTGGGAACGGCTTGTCTAATTGGGGACAAAATACAAGGGGAAAAGCTGATTTTTTGACTGGTGGCTGATTTTTTGACTGCTAGGGTTAGGGTTTGGCAAGTAGCTGGTTTAGGGTAGGTCTCTAGGAAATGAACGTAAGTCTATATAATGTCCCCAAAAGTTAATCTTGCACTTACCATATTCTACTTAAAGTCACCATCTCCTTATTTTGTCATTTAGGCTATAGACTAATGGCTATCTCTTATATGTATTATATGTATTATCCCCACTAACCTATCTTTATTATCAGCATTATTTTTTTCTTCCATTGTTAAAATCACATTGAAATGCTAACTGGATTACTTATAGGTATATGCCATGTATATCACTGTATTTCATATTTGTATTTCATTACGTATTTTATTCTATTAAACGAATGTTGTTATTCACATTATTTTTTGTTAATGTAATTCTTTAATATTGTCTTTCATTGTCCTTCAGATTTAAATTAAATTGTGTCTGTGTCTGTGTGTGTGTGATGGGGGGAGGGGGAGAAGTGATAACTGTTGCATCTGCATCAAACTCAACTTGCTCTCTGTCTCTCTCGCTCTTTCTCTCTCTCTCTCTTTCACACACACACAGGCGCGCGCGCGCGCGCTCGCTCTTTAAGAAGCACACACACAATTCAACTAAGCATGTGCACAAGCACAGACATACAACCTCATAGAAACCCAGTAGTTAGTTCCTGCGTCATTACAGTAGCCATCTGTCAGTATGCAGGCACACATATACCGACTTGGCTGTGTATATGCAACCACTACACAAAAACGCACACACACACACACACACACACACACACTCAGGGCTGCATGTAGTCACATTGCATACGCACAAGCACACACATTCACCCAGTAAATATCTCGTGACCCTTTCTGCCCTTTTTGCCCGGCTAGTGTATGTGATGGATTTCACATGACGCATATATTTAGGCCACGTGGATCAATCTGAGGTGAAAGGTACTTCGCTCATTTCTCTTTCTCTCTCCTTCCCTCTTGCCTTTCACTCCATCCCTACCCACACGAATCTGTCTCCATGCCGGTGTCTGCCAAAGACTGATGTCATTGTCCACCAGTGTGCTTCCAGTGTGTGAGATGAAATGATGAATGTTGAGGTATAATCCCACGGTTTAATCCTGACCACTCCCAATCTGCTGCCTGCGGACAGCCGGAGCAACTGTGCTGACAAACACACATACAGACAGTTTAGTTTCGCCATAAAAACATGCAGGATTTGGAGGGGGTGGAAGACACACATTTTGGGCCTCCAGCAGCCTTTAATAATGATCTAACATTATTCAAAAATGCCCACCTGCTAGGCAGAGAGATAGATGAAAGACTATTTAGGCTATTTCTCTTGGGTGGGAGACAGTGAGTGAGTGAGTGAGTGAGTGAGAGTGAGTGGGAGGGAGGGCGGCAGTCAGAAACAACCAAACTAATTCTCACCGAAGAACAGACAGTCGTGCCAGAGCAGGAGCTGCGGTTAGTTCACCTCTCTGGCACTCTCTGCACATCAACAAAGAAACGTTAGTACTGTTTTTTTTTTTCTTTATCCTCGAGTCCAGGTACCAACTAGGACCAGAGATTTCCATTTTGGATAGGGGGGCTGTAAACACACGCACCCACACTTCTCCAAGCCGCAACTCAAGGTAAGGCACGCTGTTCACTCAAAGCGCGGTGATTTAATTTCGCTCGATTGAATCCCTGCTGGCGGTTTAGAAAGCAGACGAAAAAGGGATAAAAGAGATGTTTTCTGACGCGCTGCTTCTTCTGCTGCTGCTGATGAGCGTTGTGCGGCGACCGCGCGTAAAAACTGCTGCAGTGAAACTGGCACGATGAAAGCAGAAGAAAGCGTCTGGCTGCCTGTCATGTCAGAAAGAAAGTTTAACGAGAGACGGTGGTTTATATGTAACAACGGGCTTGTTGAATTTTTAAGTGTTTGTAAATGACTGTATCTATGTGCCAAACCGAAATTGCCCATAGTCGTCAATGGAGCGATTTTAATTTTTGTCCTTATTGTAACGTAACGTAACCTATCAGTAAATTTCGATTATTTCTACAATGTCCCGGCTTTCTATTCAGCATTACAGATATGATGAGGGTAGTCCCTCACTTTCATGTGGCAGGTTTTACCATCAGGATATTTGAAAACTTACTTTTTACACTTTTAATGCTCCTCACCAAAGAGAGTCACTTTACAATTAGGCCTACAGTTAGTCCAAGTAGTCACTTTGTAGGACTTCTCTCTAAAAGTAAAAGTTATAGTTTTGAAGAAAAATTAGTCCTCTTTGAGGTAAAAGTATAGCAGGGCATTTGCATTTCCCTCCTCACACCTTCTCCCTTCACTGGCTGATTCTGTGAAGCTGCACCAGCTTTAGCTTTTCCAGTTATTCACTTGTTAATTATGCATTAAACAGAGCAGAAGCACCAGCCACTTTACTTTCTCCATACTAGGTCAGCATGTTGACTGCAGGCTTATGTTGAATCAAAGTGGGTGTTATTAGGTTTTAAGTGGGAATTTGAAATAACTGATAGCACAGTGAGCTCAAATGTTGAAAGAGAAAGGCTGCTGAAACAGTTGCTGTTAATGTATGGGCAATACAGTAAGTTGGGCATGCAGGGCACTGGATTAGTGGTAGAGGAGTAGAAAAGTAGCAGCAGAGGTGCAGGCTACAGTTTGAACCATTGTAAATAAACATACTAAAAACCACAAGGACAGTATATCATATTTCATTTTTTCCAGTGAAAGCAGAGTCCACCCTCTACCGGCCTCATTAACTTGCTTTATATGAGCTTGTGTGATTTGATAAATGAGGAGAGCAGAAGAGAGAAGAGAAAACATCACAGAAAATCTAGTGTAGGCTACTACACTCCTGCACCCCAGAGAGAGACTAAAGGAGGTTGCTTAACCAAGAAAGCGAACAAAGTGGCCGAAAATGAAGAGTCTGGGGATGACAAAAGGGGGGCAGGCGAGGGGGGGGGGCAGTGAAAAAATGTGGTTGCCCGCATCCTCATCTTATTTGACATATGCATGCTGCTCTGTTTTTCACATCACAGTCCTTTTTAGTCTTTAACTGGTAAAGAAATGCTCACTCTGATTTTATTTAACAGGGTGACAAAAACCTTCTATCAGACAACACTTAAGTTGCCACATCTCTCGCAGTTCGCACCTGTATGCTGAGCATTCCATTTCACAATACGCACTGTCACATGATGGTTTCAATCAGATCTGTCCATCTCTGTGCGTGTTACCTGTACAGCTATCTGTTTCTCTCTATATCTATCTATCTGTTTATGTACAAGTCTCTTTCTCCTCCTTCTTTGTAGCCACTGTCCTTTAAGCTAACCTGTAAGCTGCAGTGCTTTATGTTTTAACTCATCTCTCGAGACCTCATTTAGAGTTTGTGGAAAAGCTGCAGCCTAAAGGACAAAAGGCTTTCAAATCATTGGTGAGCTTTTTCGTTGTGTACTGTACTGTTCATGGCACAAAAAAAATCTGCTATCCTTGGATTTTGCTGAACAAGCCAGATTACTGACAAGCCAACACACCACACACATAATCAAACAAAGATGGTTTCAGTGATATACTGCGTGTGTGTGTGTTTGTGTGTGTTCAGGTGCGTGTGTGTGTGTGTGTTCAAGTGTGTGTGTACATGTACTGTATGTTTCGCAGACTTTTTTTGTGCAGAAGATGGAAGATGCAGCTTAGGTTATAACCTTCATCCGCACAGTTAAGCCTGCTACCTTTTAGAAAAAATCTGCGATTCATTTTGGAGATTTTCAGCTGGCTGACCTGTGATGTGCTCTCACTAGCCAGAAACATTTGGAGGATGAAGTATATCAGCAGGGTATTAGAGGACAGAGGGACAGATTTGTAAATCATCTTATGGTAAAATAATAACTTAGCTATAACAATTTGTAAGATCTGCATGATTGTTATTTTGTATAACATGTAACTGTTGTTGGGCAACCATTTGAATCACAATTTGAAATCTGCTTGCCTTTGAACTGCTTTTTTTCTTTAATGATTTGTTAACTTTTGTTTGGTAATGTTCTTGTCTGATTTTTAGCAGGAGATCATAAAAACAGATTTCAATTAAATTTAGGTAGAACCACAGCTGTTGAAGATTGTAGGCACTCTATGGAACATTTTTGCTTTTTTGAACTTTTCCCTGAATTGACCCTTCTCTAAGCCACGCCCCGAATACGCAGCTGGCCCATCACAGCGCAGTATAGGACTCACTCTAACTGAGGTCTGACACTTTCATGGCTGCGCTCCGTTGACTCGTATGGAGTGGAAAAGGAGTCGTTAGCTTTTTTTGCTGTATTTTTCAAAGATATGGTAAAAGCTGTTCCTGGGGCACCTGTAATAATTACAGTTGCTACCCAGAGAGGTTGAAAGGAGAAGTACGATTTATTCCCTTTCCATAACCTAAAACAAATCCAGAATAATGTAGGCTGTGGATTGTTCCTAATGTAATGTTAGTTAGCTAATGCTAACTAACTTACTACTGAATTTAATGTTATATAACCCTACTGTTCTGCTTTAATGGTTATAATAGTGAACAGAGACCTACCCAGCTGTAGAGGAACAGTGTTAATCCTTAATATTGTTTACCTCTTTCTCAATGGTCAATAATAATATGGTGGTTCACTTACTCTGTGATCGTCTTCTTTCACATAAGTTTGAGTCAGTTTGACAGCCTGAATACAACCTTCAAGTGCACAATGCAGCTGCAAAACTGTCTGCTTCTTTCTGGGATCGCTTTTTCCAAAAATTATTTCTCCAGGGAGTGCTAAAAGTCCAGACAGTTTGTTAAACTTAGCAACAGTAACTAAGGAGGGCGTGCCTTGGCGAAGGATCAATTAGAACAATCTGGAACATGTATAACATGATTGTTCATCATTATATGTATTTGCAGCAAAATGCAGATAAAAGGCCAACATTTTCTATTAGAATAACACATTTAGAAGAGATGAAGATTTAGTGTAAGCATTCCCTCTCTAGCTTCTGACTTGTTAGCCGTTGAACAAGTTGAGCATCAATAGATGGTTACTCTGCTGACTTGTTTTAATTTACCAGCAGGGTGGATTTTAATAGTAAAATAATGACACCGTTTTAATGGTCATATAATCAAAGACCTATAAGTTCCTGATTTCTATAAGTGTTTGTTCACATTTACATTGTATGAACTCAATTTAATGGAAGAGTGAGTTTTGACTGCTTACACCAGCCCCTTAATGTCACTTCTATTGATTACCAAACAGTTCATCAAGGGTGATGAATGTAGTTAATAAAACACTGACCTAATACAAATAGGTTTAAGCAATGCCTTTGTGATGGAAAAGCAGAAGAAAGAATAAGGATGAAAGGGACGAGTGATGCTTACGTTTGCAGTAACATTGGTGGTATCAATCATCCCGCATGCTTCTTTAAGTTGACTCACTGCAGTCTGAACTGAGGGGATGAAGGAAATGTACTATTTAAAACAGAAAATCCAGAAAAACCTGAAATATAGAACGTGTCAATATTGCTTATTGATAAGATTGGTCAGTCCTTGAAAGAAAGAGCACAGCATATCCGGTCCAGGCCCAATTGGATAAAAGCCATTTTAACAGATGTAGAACTTCATCAATAGGAAACCTAATATTAAGCTTGTTCAGATGCTGGTGCAATGCGGGCATCAATATCCCATTATAATGTAATGGTAAATCATAACAGCTAATAAAAGTGGATGTAGTAAACGCCCTCTGATTCTTGTGTGGTTGAATGTGAATGTTTCCCACTGAGATTCTGCTGCTGAGACACAGGAAACGGAGTCCTGCTGCAATCTGCAACACCATGTTCACAACTATAGAGATTTTCCATCACAGCAGCAGCCAGGATAGGTTACAGATGGTGGTTGTAGGAGATTAGGAGGTGCATCGATCCATCAACATGACTTTTCGAACCCTCTGTGTAATGTGACACAGTGTTCGCTCCCTGCCACCATATCTGGTGGCCAGTAATGATCCTTATGTGCCCCAGGAGCTTGGAGGTAACTCTGTTGTTGACAAGGATTTGGCAAGCATTGGCCGCGCTGAAAAAATTAAGTTGGAGATGAAGAATAGAGACAAAAGTAGTGTTTAGAAAGCCAGCAATAGCCAGCTAAGAATAAAAAAACAAATCATAAATTCACTCTTAATTCCTCACACGCCACCTATGTTACATAAGGACGAGCTTAAGGATAAACTGCACACACAGCAGAGCATATGTTTGTTTTTTCCCTTAAATGAGTTTGGTGCCAGAGGTTTCTAATGTCCTGTCCTCCTTGCTCATCTTCTGCCTTCTGCTCTCACATACTCCCATCTCATCTGCTCCCTGTGTCCTCCAGCTGAGCCCTCATTCCTCTACTGAACCCCTATCTATCTATCTATCTATCTATCTATCTATCTATCTATCTATCTATCTATCACCATACTTTTATTAAAAAGGTGTGCTGTCAGGAAAATATGACTGCAAATGTGTTTCATTTAACACTAGAACAGCCATGACAGTCATTTTGACCGTTTTGAAATTTATATCTGCAATAACTTTGTTGAAAAAATAAATAAAATCCTGCTGGTACCTGACTTTTCCTAAAAGTGTCTGTATTTTCATTTAAAATGTTTTTCATATAAATTACACATAAGGCAAAAAAAACAAATGAACATTTTTACCTATTTCGGCCATAGACGGTCATTTTGACCGCACGGAATTTCTCTGTATTCTTTTGTTACATTTCCTGCGGTTGACCTTTGTCTCTCTCACTGTCAACAGAAAGGTCAGTAGTGGTCCTGAGTGTTTTGTATATATGCTAATTTCTACAAACAAAAAGTACATTAGACTAAATTGGTTGATCAGAAATAGGCTAATAATAATAATGAATTACATTTATATAGTGCTTTATCATAGATACTCAAAGCGCTTCACAGTGATGACCACGTTATCTATAGGCTATATATATAGCTAGGCTTCTAAAATGAATGAGCGAATGAAGAGGAACATGACTGGAACCATATCCCTGGAAATGCTTCAGAACTTGAATAGTGATGATTTAGATGGAACAATCGGAGGTAGAAAGTGACAGTGACGTTTCCTGGGTGCACGTAAACATTTAAAATAAAATGTTTTATAATTAAATAAGATACTTTTAATTGTTATTATCTTGTTCTGAGTTATGTTGAATGGATATGGAAATATAGCCTGACTGTTGTGATATGCGATAATTACGGTAGGCTACTAATTATTATTTATAAATGTATAATTAAACTTGTTTAAATGTACATTTTGGTGTTATTTAGTTTTTTTTTTAAAGATATCCTAATACAATAAATGCATTAATCTCTCAATTAGGTATTTATCATTAAAGATATAGAGTTTGGAATCTAGCGGTCAAAATGACCGCTTCTGGCAGTTCTAGTAGTTATGGAATTGTGGCGCTTCTAGTGTTAAAGGTATAGGACACGCAACATTGGTGAAACTAGCAAGAGATTTTGAAAGTATCCAACCGAAACCCTTCATGCCTCTAGCCAAAGCCACAACTCTGCCAGAGTTGCGTAATTATCTCCACCAGGTATAAACCTGGAGATGATCATTCATTTGGTCTTGTGTTTGTGTGTGTGTGTGTGTGTGTGTGTGTGTGTGTGTGTGTATGTCTGCAGCTAATCTTGCTACTTGACCCATCAGCTTAATGTGTTTGTTTTTAATGTTTTTTTTGTGCACATTTATGACTGGGAACATGGAGTGCAGTCAATGGTGGTATAAAACAGAGCAGTCAATTAATTTTTCATTGTATTTTAAGAATTGTGAATTACCGCAACCATGAGAGATCCTTGAGCCATTCACATACCCCTGACAGAAACACTAGCTCAGTGATAGCAGGCAGGAAGACTTAATCTTGCGTACAACTTCATGGCTAGCGAGATGATAACAGTTTAGCTAACAGTTGTACCCGATAGGGCTTGTAGCAGTTAGTAGTGGCAATTACTGATATTAGTGAGTTTTATGGATAATTAACTGAAAGAAACAGTCAGTCAGTGAAATGAATGAGCCAACTAATAAACAACAATAGGCAGTTGACAAATGGGTAACAGTTATTAGTTGTAGAACTAAGTGGCAAGCTGCTAACCTGCTAATTAGCAAAACTACAGTAGCTTAAATGTGCAATGTTCTGCTTGATCTTTCCAAAAGAATAGCCGTTGTAGTTATATTTTAAGTGGAGCCTATACAATATTGTGTTGTACATTTGTAAGCCAAACTCTTTCTGTTTTTTGGACTTTCCCAGTATTACATAAAACAATATTACAGTTAAAGCTACAAAACTACAAAGAATTGAAAATGGCAGGAATCCCAGATCGGGGTCACTGCCAAAATTTTCACAATCTGATCCTTGGGCCAGGGATCTGTTCACCAAATTTCAGCTAAATTCATTTGTAACTTTTTGAAATATTTTGCAGAAAAAGAGACAAAGATGGGAGAACACATGCACCAACCAACTTCACTGGCAGAGGTAATGACAGAACTTCAGCAAGTGTTACTACACTAACACACAGAGAGCAGCTCTCTCTCACACAAACAAACACACACAGTAAATGTGTTTTTTTTCTTGAAATGTTGTGATGGGACAGTAAATAAAAGAGCCAAACTGTAGAGACACCATAACACTGCAAACTCTGATTAAAGCAATGAATCAAATTCTACCAATGACTAACAAGCAACATGTGCCAACACAACACAGTAAGGGAGAAACTCACAAAATCTTCATGAAATCTTCATTATCACAGCTCGACATCAGGCCAGGACAAGATGGTTCTTCGAAAAGCATTGCATAAACATGGGAATGCACTTACATAAAAGTAACCACAACTTACTGTAATGTAAAGTGAGCTGCGTTACAATGTGTTGAGTTAGAAAGTCCCAGCTCTACAGGCTATTAAGAAAATACACTAGGTTTCCAATAATTTTTATGATAACTAATGTTTTGTTTTAGACAAAGTGAACATAGAAAGCAAATGTCAATGAAATCCCCACAATATTGCTTTCTTTCTACTTTAAAGGTTGTAGCACAAGAAATATGTAACAATGTAAATACTTTCTTCCATTTTTCTTGTGGTTCTGTGTTCAGACATATGTAGCTTCATTGTACATTCATGAAGTCTATTCATTTCACCCCAGGTGATAGCAATACATCTCATTTACACCGAATTTCTTTTCGTTTCAAAAGTTCACATAAAATTACCTTGACAGCCGGATAACAAAACATAGCTATTGATTGCTGACCTTTTTTCAATGGTGTCTAAGTTCTGCTCTAAAACCTACCGAGTAGAAGAGTTGAAAAGACAGGCGAGAGATTCTTCCATAGCGGGGAGTTTGGAGGCAGCTTAATCATACAGATAAAAGGATGTGTTTTTCGGTGCTTTGTTGTTGGACACTGAATTAACCAGTGTTCAAGGCCTTGTAAACGCATATGTTGGGAAAAATAATTAATTAGTAATGAGTTATCCTTTCCCATTACTCTCTAGTGTTAGAGGAAAGAGAGCGAGAGAGAGAGAGAGAGATTGCAAGTGACAGAGAAACAGAGGATAGAAAGAAAAGATAGGTTAGAGGGGAAAAGAGCATTGGATATTGAGAGAGAGTACTTCATTACGATGGCATTCATTACCTGACCCCTATATATGTTGTCCTTTCTGTCTCTATGTCACCATCTGTCATTTCCCATCTCCTATTCCTCTCCTTCTCCTTCTTCCTTTTCCGCTATTCTTAGTGCTTGATCTCTTAGCCTCTCTTTCTCTCTGTCACCTTTCTCTTTCATCCCAGGTCATCTCCCGCTTCCCTGTGCCTCACTCTTGTCATCTTTTCTCCACCTCTCCTTATTTATCTCTGTCAATAGACTGCTGTGTGAATGACTGCAGTGGCCTTTTACAAGAGAGGAATTAGGAACAGAGAGAGGAGACAATGAAACCATCCTGGTGTAGTTTTCCTTCCTCCAAATAGCTCTCTGGAGGCCAAGCAGCATACTCTAACATACTCCATGTAGCCCAATTTCACATTATCTGAGTCCACTCACCTGTTAATTGGGGTTTTTCCTCAGACTGAACAGAGCTAAACTTGGAGCACTTGGCTGTCCTGGCTCACCGTTTCTTTGAGTTCAGCAAAAAAGTGTTAAAACTGGGTTAGAATGTGGGCCAGCATACAATAGCTAGGACACATATCAGAAAATGACGTAAAAGGTACAAGATCCACATACACGAGTGTAATCCTGCTTACTGTTGTAATTATGAAAATAAAAATAGAAGGACAAAGTAATTAAAACTTAAGTATCAGTGCTATCATTATGAGCAGCAGTCACTTATTGCTTGCTCGTTGTGTTTGTCTTTGGGATTTATCATTTTTTTCTTCCTCTACTGGCCCCGGCTACATCACCCCTTACATAACACCCCAAGCTGTTGTAAAGACGGATCCAACAAGCCACTGCTTTATCAGTCCTTCAACTGTGGCTCCCCATCCAATCATAACGATGGCTGACAAAACTACTACCCCTCATCTTCTGCTAGCCATTCCCCCGGATAGTGATATACAGTGTGGGAAATAAGTATTTGACCCCTTGCTGATTTTGCAGGTTTGCCCACTTACAAAGAATGCAACAATCTACAATTTTAATCATATGTACATTCTAACAGTGAAAGACAGAATCTCAAAGAAAATTCCAGAAAATCACATCATATGAATTTATTAAAATTGATAACCATCTGATGAGGAAAAACAAGTATATGACCCCCTGGACAAACAGCATGTTAATATTTTGTAGAAAAGCCATTATTGGCCAGCACAGATGTCAAACGGTTTTTATAGTTGGTGACAAGGTTTGTGCACATTTCGGCAGGGATGTT
>NC_060157.1:16408286-16451875 GCF_021292245.1 Micropterus dolomieu | reverse complement strand
TTTAGAAGTGCACCATCATTGTCTTTGGCAGGCTGAACTTCTTCAGCTGCTTCTTGGTGAGGGAGGTGATGTCCAGCTCCCACTTGAGGTCCTGGGAGATGATGGTGCCCAGGAAGCGGAAGGAGTCCACAGTGGTGACTGGAGAGTCACACAGGATGATGGGGGAGGGTGGGGCTGTGCTCTTTCTTAAGTCCACGACCATCTCCACTGTCTTCTGAGCGTTGAACTCCAGACTGTTCTGGCTGCACCAGGTCACCAGATGGTCGATCTCCCACCTGTAGACGAACTCATCCCCACCAGAGATGAGCCCAATGAGGGTGGTGTCATCTGCAAACTTCAGGAACTTGACAGACTGGTGACTGGAGGTGCAGGTGTTGGTGTACAGGGAGAAGAGAAGGGGGGAAAGAACGCAGCCTTGAGGGGATCCGGTGCTGATGGTCCTGGAATCAGAGACATGTTTTCCCATCTTCACGTGCTGCTTCCTATCTGTCAGGAAGTCTGTGATCCACCTGTAATTAGAGTCAGGTACGTTCAGCTGGGAGAGCTTGTCCTGCAGCAGGGCCGGGATGATGGTGTTGAAAGCAGAGCTGAAATCCACAAACAGGATCCTGGTGTAGGTTCTTGCCAGCCACCACTGACTGTGGCTGGTTCAGCTAGTTGGCAAGGCGTGAGTCGTTCATGGAGTGGGGGGATTTAGGTTTGTGGCTGGTGATCTGTCTGAATCCTCTCCAGACAGAAGCTGAGTCATTCTTTGAGAACTGGTGTTGTAGTCTCTCTACATACAGATGTTTAGCATCTCGCACCGCCTTGCAAAATCTGTACTTTGACTCCTTAAACCTGGCTCAGTCCCCACTCCTAAATGCCTCTTCCTTTTCCAACCTCAGCTGTCTGAGTTTAGCTGTGAACCAGGGTTTGTCTTTGTTATAACTCACCCTGGTGCGTGTTGGAATGCATCTGTCTTCACAAAAGCTGACGCAGGACGTCACAGCCTCTGTAAACTCATCCAGGTTGTTAGTAGCAGTCCTAAAAACATCCCAGTCAGTGCAGTCCAAGCATGCCTGTAGATCCTCTACAGCTTCACTGGTCCATTTCTTTGATGTCCTCACTACAGGTTTACAGAGTTTTAATTTTTGCCTGCAAGCAGGAATCAGGTGGACCATGACATGATCAGAGTGTCCCAACGGCGTGATAGGCACTGCTAACTGTGGTGTGACAGTGATCTAAAGTGTTCCCCTCTCTGGTTGGACACTTTATAAACTGTCTGTATTTGGGGAGTTCTTGGCTGAGATTTCCTTTGTTAAAGTCACCGAGAACAATGACAAGGCAGTCCGGGTTGGTCTGCTCCACACACAGTATCCGTCTGGCCAGCATGCGCTGTGCGTCGTGCACGTTGGCGTGCAGCAGAATGTAAACACCGACCAGAACGAATGAAGCAAACTCACGGGGGGGAGTAAAACGGCTTACAGTTTATGATTAAAAATTCCAGATTAGGAGAACAGTGCTGCTGAATCACTGTAACGTCGCTACACCAGCCATTGTTAATATGAAAACAGACACCTCCACCTTTTGTTTTGCCGGAGAGCTCTGCGTCACGGTCCTCTCTGTACAGTTGGAAGCCAGCCAGCTGGAGCGCAGAGTCCGGTATCAGTTCATACAGCCACGTCTCCGTGAAGCACAGAACAGATGATGAATAAAAGTCTCAGTAGCTGAAGTTCATCCAGTTTGTTGCACAGTGAGTGCACATTGGAGAGAATCATTGCCAGTAGCGGTGTGCGGAGTTCCCGCCGGCGGAGGCGCATGAGCGACCCGGCTTGTTTCCCTCTCTTATGCCATAGTCTTATGGCGCTTCATTCAGCTAACAATAACTAAAGAGCCCTTCACCAAAATGTCCAATAATTCCACTGATGACGCGAGAAAAGTGGGAAATCAATCCGCTGGAGTTGTTCCCCTGATGTTCATGAGCTCTTCTCTGGCGAAAGAGCTCCTGGAATCACAGCCGAAAACTGAGTTAACACAAAAAAACAAAACAAAAGAAAGCGCACCTAACTCCGAGGCAGCCATAGACAGCGCCATCTTGGAACCACATCAACAACCCATTGCCTATCGTCGGACAACAATTTAGCTTTTTATTAGCTTCGTAAACTGGCTACTTGTGAAACATTTAAGGTGTAGATGTCGTCTCTCCACTCCATTCTTGCGTCTCAAGTTGCTACTGTAAACAGTGTCCCCTGGGAGAAAAGATTGTTTGATGTAATAAAAAACAACGTTGATGATAAAGCAGATGTTTTTTCATTTCACAAAGATTCATCTTTTTCTTTTTCATTTTTCTGAAGTTCTCCACAGCAACTGATCCAAAGAACATGGACTAGGCCTATGTGCAGACTGAGGGGGAAATTATTAATTTGAGGAAACAACTTAGGACATGAGACCATGAAAATATATATTAGGCACATGAATGAGTAAGATGAGGGAATGATTTATAATATAATAGATACTAATTTACAATAACATCATTTGTGGGAATGATATCTCCATGTTGCAACATTTATCAAGCTCCATACAAACTAGATGTGGTCTTAAAATGGACTTTGTGTTCGCTAAAGTGCTCTTGACTACAGTTCTTCTTTTCATGTATTTGCATTGTTTCTCTTCTGATTACAGCACAGGCATAGACCCAAACGATGTGGCTGTGGTTCTGGGTGTCCAGGCTCTACAGGGATCAAACCCTAATCAAGTGAATCGGACAATATCACAGACCATAATTAATCCCAACTATAACCCCAATAATCATGACAACGACATCTGCCTCCTGAAGCTCTCCTCACCAGTGACTTTTACCACCTACATCCTGCCCGTCTGTCTGGCAGCCCCAGGCAGCACCTTCTACAAGGAGACTGAAGCCTGGGTCACTGGCTGGGGCAACATTGCAAGTGATGGTGGGTCAGAAAGCACCTGGAGTACATTTATTTTCAGAGATAGCGTGGCTACAGTGGTGGCAGATATATTTTAATATTAAAATGTGGTTTTGTATGTATGTACTTTACCCAGTGGAGCAACTAAATCTTTCCTGTGGCTCTATGTATGGATACTTTTATCATAATCTGTTTGTGACATTAGCAAACAACTTTTAATATTTTATATTACAACCTACAATACAAAAGTGTTAAAACAAACATAAAGATATGATGTTTTCTTGGAGGTTTCGCAGTAAGCAGTTTGTTCTGATGATGGCGCCAGAAGAAAGGTCATTAAAGGTGACCTGTGGTGTTTATTTGTATACAAAGAAAAGTGTTGTTTACATAAACAGTTTTAACCAAATCACACTGTGTGTATCCTTAAGTTCTAGCAAATGTGTTGAATGTGTATTCTTCATCATAAAACATTTGCTATGTGGATATTTTAAATATTTATAACTATGCATTGTTTGCATCCATGTTTGGTTGCTAGCATTGTTTTTCTGTTTTCTTCATTTCCTAGACTAGTTTATGAGTAACTGCTAGTGGTTGACAGATACTTAGTTTTGGAAGATGCTATACATTACATTACACTGATCAGCCATAACATTATGACCACTGACAGGTGACGTGCTTAACACCGATTATCTCGTTATCATGGCACCTGTGGGTGCTATATATCAGGCAGCAGGCGAACATTGTGGCATCGTAGTTGATGTGTTAGAAGCAAGAAAAATGGGCAAGTGTGAGGATTTGAGCGACTTTGACAAGGGCCAAATTGTGCATCTCCAAAACAGTCTGCAGCGGTCAGTACTTATCAGAAGTGCTCAAAGAGGGGAAACTTAGCCAGCGACAGGGTCATGGATGGCCAAGCCTCATTGATGCATGGGAGGAGCGAAGGTTGGCCTGTGTGGTCCGATCCAAAAGATGAGCAACCGCAGGTCAAATTGTTGAAAAAGTTCATGTTGGTTCTGATAATAAGGTGGAGTACATGCCTCGACAGGTCAGGGCTGTTTTGACAGCAGGTGGTCATAATGTTATGGCTGATCAGTGCATAACATAATGTATAGTTAACTAGCCTGTAACAGTTTTAGATTTGATTTTTTTGTAATTTAGGATGGGAGAAACATGTTGACATTAGTACTTGAAGTGGTTTGAGGAGGAACACCTGACAATACTTGAGGTGTGCAACAGACTTACCGTTTGAAACCATTTCATATCACATTTTCACCACTTGTCTCTTTAGTGTCCCTTCCTTCCCCGGGAAACCTGATGGAGGTGCAGGTGCCGATTGTGGGGAACAGACAGTGTAACTGTAACTATGGAGTGGGCTCAATCACAAGCAACATGATGTGCGCCGGGTTAAGTGCTGGAGGGAAGGACTCCTGTCAGGTGATCATTTTTACGCCCGGTGTTTATGACAGATTTCACCTTCTGCAAATATTAATTCTCCTAAATGTTTGTCTCTTTAAAGGGGGATTCAGGAGGTCCGATGGTGAGCAAGCAGGGCGGTCGCTGGATCCAGGAGGGAATTGTCAGTTTTGGTAACGGCTGTGCCCTGCCTAATTTCCCAGGAATTTACACCCGAGTGTCCAAGTATCAGTCCTGGATCGACAGCCAGATCACCAGCAACCAGCCAGGCTACTACACCTTCACGTCCACTGGGACTGACGGTGACCTCAACGCCACCTGTTCTGGCCTGCCACCACCTCCAACCACCATCACTCCAACCACGCGCACTTCCACCACCATCACTCCAACCACCCGCACTTCCACCACCCGCACTCCAACCACCCGCACTTCCACCACCATCACTCCAACCACGTGGACTTCCACCACCATCACTCCAACCACACGTACTTCCACCACCCGCACTCCAACCACCCGCACTTCCACCACCATCACTCCAACCACACGCACTTCCACCACCCGCACTCCAACCACCCGCACTTCCACCACCATCACTCCAACCACGCGCACTTCCACCACCCGCACTCCAACCACCCGCACTTCCACCACCATCACTCCAACCACACGCACTTCCACCACCCGCACTCCAACCACCCGCACTTCCACCACCATCACTCCAACCACGCGCACTTCCACCACCCGCACTCCAACCACCCGCACTTCCACCACCATCACTCCAACCACACGCACTTCCACCACCCGCACTCCAACCACCCGCACTTCCACCACCATCACTCCAACCACGCGCACTTCCACCACCCGCACTCCAACCACCCGCACTTCCACCACCATCACTCCAACCACACGCACTTCCACCACCCGCACTCCAACCACCCGCACTTCCACCACCATCACTCCAACCACGCGCACTTCCACCACCCGCACTCCAACCACCCGCACTTCCACCACCATCACTCCAACCACACGCACTTCCACCACCCGCACTCCAACCACCCGCACTTCCACCACCATCACTCCAACCACGCGCACTTCCACCACCCGCACTCCAACCACCCGCACTCCAACCACGCGCACTCCAACCACTCGCACTTCAACCACCATCACTCCAACCACCCGCACTTCAACCACCCGCACTTCAACCACGCGCACTCCAACCACTCGCACTTCAACCACCATCACTCCAACCACCCGCACTCCAACCACCACTGCCCAATGTAAGTGCCTGCCATATCCAGGGGACTTTAAACGCCTATAGTCGGCTATAAATGGTCAGCGAAACACCTCTTTTCATTAATATTAATACCTACTTACTTCATGGAGACCAGGACAGCAAATTCTGTCAGAAAAGCTACAAAAAGAAATTTAACCTAGTGTGACAATGACCTTCGTTTTGGTGAAGCTGAAGCATGTTGTTTTAGGTGAGTAAAATGTGCACATACACGCAACAATTATGCCCCTCCTGAGTAGTGATGGTAGCGGAGGGGCACACAAGATGGGATGAATTCCCGTTTGAAAAAAGAGTAAACGAAATGCATTCCCCTTGTGTTGAAACATTTATTTAGGCTATACTCCACTCACTTAACAAGGCTGCTGATGAGTTAAAAGAAACATGATTTAATTACATGACAGTGGAGTGCCCCTTTAACTTCTGCTGCTGTCACGTTTTTATGACATTAAGGCATCATCAGGGACTGGAGCAATAACTAGTAGTAAGACAACGTCTAAGCAGTAGTAGTAATAATAAAATTAGCAGCAGGATAAACAGTATAACAATAACACACTGTCATTCCAGCCCGTCCTTCTCACAAAAATATAGTCATAGGGTGCTTCTTAAGTCTCTTAACTGCATCCACGTTTCCCTAACTTGTGTAGGAAACCAAGCCAGGAAAGAAGCAAAGAGGAAATATGTTTTTAGAGTCATGAGACGTCATGTGAAGCGACTTCCGTTTCTGATGACGGCGGCACCTGATCACAACTGGATTAGCTGTCAGTTGGCTCTAACAGCTGCACAGACTTTTGATGGGGTTTGTGTCTACATACATGTGCACAGTTTTGGTACTAATAAAGTCTCACAGTTATCAGCGCAGAGCAGCATGATTCTCTGTTACCTGTTACAAACAGCTGTCCTGCTTAGAGGCACAGGATAATTTCTACTGGCACAATGCTTATAGGCATTTATATTTATTGATTCTAATTGTAAATTTGTTATTGAATAATCCAGGAAATGATCATGGTGTCTTGGGATTTATTAGCCTAAATGTTTCAGGGAAACTGAAATGATGTAACTTGTATCAAAATTGACGCTCAGTTTTAGGCTTTCAGTTTATTTCCTCTTCTGATATCCTTTAACAGTACTGCGTACATTTTATTTGCAAATCGCAATCACTTGTCAGTGATCGATCACTGCATTCAATCATATCAATCCAACAATTGTTTTTGCGCAGCAGCTTTCATTCATACTGACTCATTAGGCTGTTTACTATGTTTTATCGTCGTCAATTTGGACTAAACATAGGAATGACCAGCCTCACATGTGACTGAATATAAATGACGGTGAGACATGTTTCTTGCAGACTCACAGTCTCCATAATAAAAGTTGATGGGAGAAATAAAAGAAAGAAAGATCTTTCTAATAAATAATAAAGTTGGGGGAGGGGGGCTTTTGTTGTCCAGACCTACAATGACAACGGATTTTAACAAGACAGTGAATCATAAAACAACTCAAATATAAGACTTTGCAGCGATACACTTGAGTTTAATGTAACCTGTCGTGATGCATCAGATCAGTCCGATCCAGCGGCGTGGTTAGCCCTGGGCAAAAGCCCCGGATCTCAGAAGGATTTTTAAAAATCAAACAATAAGAGGCCGATAATTGAACTTTACACCCTTAACTAACGTTACGTGCACGGGAGCGAGAGATTATTATTATTTATTCTCCTGCAAATTAGCAGAGAATAAGATGATCCAGCTGTAGCTCTGTGTCCTCTCTGCTCCACCTGAAGCGGCTGTGAGCTGCACTTTATCAGAGGCGCTAAATTTAATTGTGTGGTGAGGTTAATCACCTGATAGCCAGAGGAGGTATTATACATATTTCATTTCAAAATCTATGTTTGGTCCCCCCTCTTTCCTAATGTAAAGTTTTATTTCGCATTGCCTTCCTGGCTCATAAAGGAGGCGGTTTACTAAGTGACCAGTCAATCACTCACACACTCCACATCAGTCAGACAAAATGTAGCCGATAGAAATGTTTGACGAGAAAATAAACGTTGCTGGAGGCCAGTGCATCTTCTTCTTTTGTGCTGCTGTTACTTCTAGCTGAAGGCAGCAGTGATGATGTCTGCAGCAGGGGTGGGTACATCTAATGTAGGACTACTCTTAATTTCGCTACATTTTCCATTCATACCTTTTATAACTTAACCAGTCTGTAATATGAATTTTGCTTCATTAACCGAAATGAGCTGTGATCCAGGCTGTGAGCGCAGTTACGTAGTAAAGCGCTGGTCGGGCGCTTGTCACAGTCACAGAGCTGGGCAGATGCAAACATTTAGAAAATCAGTCAATCCATATCTTTTCAGTTCACGGCTTTATTGTTCTACAACTTAAATCTAGTGAGCGCACACCATGGCACTGGTGATCGTGTTGGAAAGCAGCCTTCATCGCACTTTAACAAGCCGGCAAGTGAAACACTTTCACTTTCCATTAACTGCGCATTAAAAGCGTCTTTAGTCTCTGCAGAGCAAATGAAGCCTACACACTGTAAGATCTACGTTAGACGATCACTGCATTGATTGAGATATATTAAAAGTGTCCTGTTATTGAACAGAGCATCGCTTTGGACATCATTAAAATGACCTTGAAAATAGGTTATAACTGAATCAAAATGATTTCATTTATTAATTGGTTACGTAAAAAGATGTCACATGCACATTTAAAGAGTTTACCTCAATCAGTCACACCTGCGTGTGTGTTGATTCAGCAGTGATAATATTAAAAGTAGATCTACAGGAGAAACATATCTGAAAGCTGAGAGCTGCTCTGCATTATATTCTGTTACAATTTTAGATTTTATATTGTTTTATTATACCTTTATTAAATCAGAAAAAAATGCTTTTCCAAGAGTGTCCTGGACAAGGGAGGCAGTAGTACAATTGTACATTTAAGATGGAAATACATAATCAGTTACAAGGTCATAAAATATCAAAATGTTCTTAAATATTTACCACAATTCAGCAACACCTGAATTTTGTGCACAATAAATTGATGCAGAAAAGGCAGAAATTGGCGCAGAAAAACACCAGAATGCAGGAAATTAATTATTATTAATATATTATTAATTAATTATTGTGTGAAGATATGAAGTTTTATGGGCTGGGCTAAGCCCCCACAACTTCCGATTCAAGCGAGGAGCAAAGAAACTACAATTAAGAGACTTGAGAAGCACCCATATAGATCATTTCATAGGCCTATTTATTTATTTATAAATGATTTTCCCGGTCTGTTAGCTGAGAGGGGTCAGGGTTGAAATAGTTTCACATCAAAAGTCTTTGTGTTTGAATCAGTTTAGCAATAAACGTTAGAGATGATCACAAAAATCCCTAAACTAAATGGCTTGAGATCAAATATAAATTCAGTAAATATAAATTCAAGATTGCTGTTTCAAACAAGCGTCTTACTCATAACTAAATGGTAAGTCAAAGTTTCTATGCTTACTTTTTTTACTTCCTGTCCATCTGTCATTTGGGAATTTTTTTTTTATAACTTCGTATTTGCTGTCGAACCTGTATTGCTCACTCTGTCTTTATTGTCTCTCTCCTCAGTGTGTGGTCGGCCTGTGCTCAACAACAAGATTGTTGGAGGGCAGGTGGCCTCTGCAGGCAGCTGGCCCTGGCAGGTCAGTCTGCAAATCGTTGGTTACCACTTCTGTGGAGGAACCCTCATTAACAATCAATGGGTGCTGACTGCTGCTCGATGCTTCTACAGGTAAGCACTGAGGGTAGGGCGGCGACAAAAAACAACATGCCATGCAGTTGAATTAACAGCCTTCCTACAGCAGTGGTTCCCAACCCGGGGGTCACAACCCCTCTAAGTAGCTCTAGGGCTAACCAGAAGGGTATTTGAGTGGCCCAAGAGCCCCTCTGGTGTGACAGGATGCACAGACATAGTTAAAGCACCAACATTTGCTACTTTTATAACAAATGTAAAAACGTTTGAAAACACCGACTCCCTAAACCAATTATTTTGTGCCCTGAACCTAATCTCTATAAACAGATATCTGCATTTGAATGCAGAATCTGAAAGAAAGTGACAAGATTTTTGTATCGGATGCATATGTGTTTATTTGTAGTCTGACAAGTGTTGACCAGTTAAGTTTGAGCAGGCTTCTGTTGCATGCAGGTACACAGCAAGTGTGAGAGCAAGAGAGAAGCAATGCATTGGCCGAAATATAGTCTCTGAACCGATCGACTAACGTCTGATGATGATTTAGTTTTTTATTCGCTTAGTAAACTGTGGGGTCTCCACAGCAACAGATGCAAAGAACAGTGCTGACTTTGTTTGAGGAAACAACTTATGAAATTAGGACTTGAGGTCATGAAAAAGTACATTGAGCACATGAACAGCTAAGTGAAGGGAATGATTTGCAATATAATAAGGACATGAATTACTAACTTTTATTTATGATCCTTGTTGCCACATCTCAGGATCCAGTCAAACTACACTAGACATAGCCTTAAAATAGACTTAGTGAGAGAGATGACACGTTGAGAGTTCTGAAGGACCTCAATGACGAGTGTTTGGAGGACCCTGAAGATTAAATTGACCATTGTTTTCACAGAGTAGTCATGAAGAAGCACAAGAGAACCCGCACTAAAGACTCACCTGGAGCAGTTTCCTTATCTAGCGGGTAGTTCATAGACATTCTTGTCTCAACAGACCAGAAATTAAAAACGTAGACCACAAGATAAGCATTTATGCAGATGATGTATTACTTTTCCTCCTAAACTCACAAACTTCTCCTTCTGAGACAATCACACTTATAGATAAATTCTCATCCATCTCAGAGTACTTTTTAACTAGAGTAAATCCATAGTTTTACCTGTAATGTGTGATGACATCTTGTGATGGACAACATTGCCCAAATCAGTCATGGGAAGAGTCGCCACCATACAAATGATGGTGTATACCTAAAATCAATTACCTGTTTTCAATGTTACCCACCCAACCTTCTGTTGTCTGGTTTAAGGCACTGGACTCAAACATCTAACATTTTAAATAAACCCTACAAATCAGTTTAAAAACTCTACAAAAAGCAAAAGATTGTGGTGGTTTAGAACCGGCATTTTTTATTTTTTACTTCTTGGCCAACAGACTACAATATATTTGTAAATTGATCAATCCAAGCCCACTGAACCACTCATGGATGGACATAAAAGAAAAAATCTGTAAGGAAATTAAAATTTCCAATATGCCATTCATAGGGTCATTCATAGGGCAAACATCATACCTGCTTTATAAGCATTAACTTTAGAACTTCCCCAGCAGCCTGTCGGGAATATCTCTAGGTCTTCACCCATCACATGCAGACTTCCTCTAATCTGGAATAATCCCGAAATCCTCCAAAATAAGAAATAATTAATTCCCATCTACAGCATGTCATGCAGGGCAGTAACTTTATTCCATTCCAGGATCTAGTGGCACAATATGGAATTAGCAATAATACTTTTCTTAAATATCGTCAACAATTTAAATCCATAATTCTGGTGAGATTTAAGGATAACAAAATGGAT
This sequence comes from Micropterus dolomieu, assembly GCF_021292245.1. NCBI lineage: Eukaryota > Metazoa > Chordata > Actinopteri > Centrarchiformes > Centrarchidae > Micropterus > Micropterus dolomieu. The sequence continues at coordinate 16,440,705 of NC_060157.1, read as the reverse complement.
TTAGATCTACCTCCAGTGATAGCAGACATTCTTATCAGTAACACTGATCACATGGAAGACCTGGTTAGAGCTGGGACCACATTTATTACCATTGCTTTTCATTAAATATTTAAGATTTTTCTTTTTACCGCTGCCTTTAACTAATAGATTGATAACTTACACTGCACTGTAACTTTTACTGTCCTGTTTTCTTTTTTTGGTTTTTATCTTTTTTCCATTGCTTTTAATTAAATATTTACACAGTGGGAAATGAGTAGGTAACTGAGTGAAAAAATAATGAGAGTGAGATTGAACAGAGTGAAGGAAGTGGTCTTAAATCTCGCGCCTGAGTGATTTGCAGGAACCTCTGTCCACCTGTAAACGCGCAGGTGGGTCCAGAGTATAACTGGATCAAAGTGGCCTGTGGACAGACATGTCCTGGTTTCTCTGTAGTGTCTGAGGGTTTTTGGAGTTTAAGTGGACCCAAAGATTGCTATGCACCCGAGTACAGACTAGTTAGAGAGAGTAGATTAAGTGCACTTCTGTTTATTCTCTTTTCAAAATAATTGTAACTCAATTATTTGCTCAACCACTGTTTTTATTTTCCATTTTACTCTTTTAACCCTGATTGTACACTGCACTGTAACTTTTATTATTTTTTTAAGTGTAGTTTTTCAATTTCCCTATGTTGCTTTTAAACTTTATATTTTCCTGTTGCTTTTATGTTTTATGTAAAGCACTTTGAATTACCTTGTTGTTGAAATGTGCTATACAAATAAACTTGCCTTGCCTTAAACTCAAAACTATTATCGAAAATAAACACGTTGAAAACAGATGGTTCACTCTCTCTCCCATTCATACGTGACCCTTTTTACTGAGGCATGTGTCCCAGTATTAATGTGCTGTGCCCCAGTAACATGGTCAAAACACCTTGGCGTTAGCTACAAAACATGTGCAACATCCGGTCAAGTTATCAATAATAAAAATGCAACATGTCAAACTTGTGTACTCTAAGAAAGTCTGATGTAAGCAGATAACAGTAAGTTGTGTTAGTTGCAGGGAATCTGTCTGTCTGTCCTGCTAACCCAGCTGGGAAGTGCATCCTGCTCTGTCTGTGTTTTGGTTGCTTGCCAGACTTTGTGTCTGAACAATGTTGAATTACAACTTTTTATTACGGTTGATTACCGCCGACCGGCCACGGTGTTTATAAACTGCATCTGGGAAAATAAAACTGCGTTATGCGTGAACGCGTACATGAAATTAAACTTGTGCATTCCAACAGAAACATAAGTGGGACGAGTCCAGACAAGACACAGGTGTGATGGCACTCCTCATAGCAACTCATCAAGACACTAATTATCTGTCTCTCTGTCAAGTTTAGATACAACTCTGTACTAATGCAAGATCGAAAACTGTGAATTCACATTGACTATTGATTATTAAAATGTTGATTAGCTGGGCAGACTGGGCAATATAGATGCACATCTCTCAGTAATTAATAAACATCACTTAGTCAGTTAAGTAACATAGTATTGAAATTTGAAAATATATATATATAATATCTAGCAAGTATTGTTATCTATAAATTACAAGTGCTATGCTCTAGTTTGTCAGTAGATGCTGGATCATCAGCTAGTACCAGCACAAACTCCAGCTTCAGCCAGTACGAGCACAGACCAAGTACAGACCACTTTAGCAGGTCCCACAGACCCAGGTGAAATACAGGTAGCCTCGGCCAGTAGCCTACTAGCACACCCGTAGATGCACAGCATAGTTGTCATTTGTTAAAATGGTTCTGATAAATTGTTTGCAATAACAAATGTTAAATGACAAATGCTTTGAGAAAGGTTTATTTGCACAATAAGAAACATGCAATGCATTGTAAAAAAGAAAGGAATGCATTGTAACTTAAGCTAAAAAAACAAGTTGCTGATTCCTACATTATATTACACCTTACACCTGAATGTTGTTTCATTATATATATATATATATATATATATATATATATATATATATATATATATATATAAATTCAACCATAAATTGGTCTGGAAAATGTCTCCAGAATGTAGAAAATTAAGTGCTTAATGCTCAAAATCATCTCTCTACCCCCAAATAATATATCACAGTAGTAAATATATATTCTAATATCTTCTTGTTTTGTTCACGTTTCGAGAACAAGTGTATCACTGCAGCCCTAATCTGAGCCCTTAAATTTCCCCACTTTCCAGCACAAAGTGACGCCCCTTGATGTACAGCCAGCATTAGGTACAAGCAGCTCAGACCCTAATGGAACAGTAGATTGGCCCAGTCTTAAGAGACTTTATGAGTACTGAATTAGTGCGAAGTCCATTCAAACCAGCACTGGATTTTTCTAGAAGAGGTTTCCATTCAGACTTATTACAGAGACAGACTGTTTTAAAGGAGGGAGGATATCAGTGAGAGTACTGCTGTGTCAGGTCTGACTGTGCAGAAATAGCAAATTGTTTACATGGCTCTCGAGTCCCATCACAGAATTTCTTTAAGGTCCCAGAGAGATCAGGACCGGCTCTGGTAGTGACGTAGGTCTGTGTGCTTATGATCCGGTCAAATCCCTTTCTGACATAGCAGTGCCATTAATAACGGGACAAGTAAGGGAAGCTTTTAAAGCAAATACTAGCACATTTTATCACTTTCAAAAATTTATGGGAGCCTGTGCCCCAGCAGAGCTTTACGTCTAGCAACACCCCTGCTTCCATTCTTTAAGTGGGAGACAGATCTATCCACTCGTCCAGACCAAAACTTCTGGACGCAAATATGTTTTAATATTTTTAGAATGACTAAAAATCCCAATCTACAACTCACACATTATAAAACTCTCCACAGAACACACTTTACAGGACAAAGGATGTTCAGAATGAGTCTTATTCAGTCAAACATCTGCCTGAACTGCTCAGGGAGCATCTATGCATGCTTTGTGGCTATGCACACCTGCCCAAATGTTCTGACAGAAGATATCTGAAGACCTATCAATTTGGCTAAGGTACCCCATCCCAGGAACATAACAGGAGTCCACGCTTCTTACATACTTGTCACTCTGGACCCGGAAGCCTGGGGCCTGGGTCCTAGTGCTTTTGCTCATGTCTGGGGTGGGTGGCATGTCCCTGGGCCTGGGATCCATTGTCTCCTCTCCTCACCGAGGGCCCTCTGGGGCATGTGGTATCGGGTCCTTTGTGTTCTCGCCTGCCTGCCACTGGGGCTGATGTGGCACTGTTGTGGCGTCCCCACTCTCACTAACAACTACATACATACAGTTATTTTCTTATGTCTGCTGTTTATTGCTGCTTTTCGGCTGGTTGTCTGCCCTCTTGACTACAGTTCTGCTTTTCATGTCCTTGCACTGTTTTGTTTCTCTTACAGCACAGGCATAACCACACGCACTCTGACTGTGTCTCTGGGTCTCCAGACTCTACAGGGATCAAACCCCAATCAAGTGTCTCGGACAGTATCACAGATCATCGTTCATCCCAACTTTAACTCTGGAACTGTGGAAAACGACATCTGCCTCCTGAAGCTCTCCTCACCGGTGACTTTCACCACCTACATCCTGCCCGTCTGCCTGGCAGCCACAGGCAGCACCTTCTACAACGGCACTGCAGCCTGGGTCACCGGCTGGGGCAATGTTGGAACTGGAGGTAGGTCAGAAAGCACATCTGTGTTTTCTCAGATATTTCGATGCAAAAAGGTTGTTGCTTCTTTACACAGTGTAGCAACTAAACCGTTTACTTTTATCATGATCTGTCTGTGACATTAGCAAGCACATAGTTTTGTAAACAAGTTTAAATCTTTTAAACACCCCAGTGACCCCACAATACGTAGGTGACCTGTTGAGTTTTCTTGTCAACAAAGAAAAGTTTTGTTTACATCAACAGTTTCTCACCAAATCACACTGTGTGTATTCTTTATCATTTACAAAACAGATTCTTCAAAAAATGTTCCTTCCATCCTTCTTCTTTCCTTTTCCTTTGTTGGTGAATTTCTGCACTGCACCGATATGGATTTTTGAACACTTGATGCCAATATTTAGAGAGCAGTGTGGCAGATGGCCGATGCCATGATGTTTTTAATTTTTTTATCATCTGATAAAATTTAATCATAATAATGATGAGATGTCATTTTTTAACGCTATAAAACAAAAATAAAACAAAGAAAATTCAGGTATATTTCCATTTTTCCATGTACATTACAGTCTATTTGGCATGTTCTCTGGAATTTTATTTATTAGAAATAGAAAAATACATTGGGTTATGGTGTAGATTTCAGAATGTGACCAGTATTTAATGCATCATCATTAAACTGCAAAACTGCTTTCATGATCTTTTAAGTACAAGTAGTGAGAATGTTTTCTTGATTCATAGGCACCCGGTAATACTTGAGGTGTGCCACAGGCCTACTTTATAATTAAAATGGCAATTTTGTGTAAAACCATTTACATTTCAGCCCTTGTGTTGTTTACTAAACTGAATTTGTGTCTCTTCAGTGGACCTTCCTTCCCCAGGAAACCTGATGGAGGTGCAGGTTCCGGTTGTGGGGAACAGACAGTGTAACTGTAACTACGGAGTGGGCAGGATCACTAGCAACATGATGTGCGCCGGGTTAAGTGCTGGAGGAAAGGACTCCTGTCAGGTGATCATTTTTTGCCTGAGTTCATGTCAGATTTCACCTTCTGCAAAGATTCCTTCTCCTAAATGTTTGTCTCTTTAAAGGGGGATTCAGGAGGTCCGATGGTGAGCAAGCAGGGCGGTCGCTGGATCCAGGAGGGAGTCGTGAGTTTTAATTTCCCAGGAGTCTACACCCGAGTGTCCAAGTATCAGTCCTGGATCAACAGCCAGATCACCAGCAACCAGCCAGGCTACATCACCTTCACGTCCACTGGGACTGACGGTGACCTCAACGCCACTTGTCCTGGCCTGCCAGCACCTCCAACCACCCCAATTTAAACAACTCTCACCCTAACAACCACGGCCCCACGTAAGTACCTGACATGCCCAGATGTTGATTTTAACTCTACATTTCTCCCTGGAAAGCTTTAAAGCCACATTTCCTTGCTTTTTTAACTTAACTGGTTTCTCCTCTCATAAGTAGTCAGACCAAGTCTTAACAGGGCCAAGTAGAATCTCTAGTATCGTCAATCAGGATTAACAGTGACACTCGTGAATAAGAGGAAATATCGTACGAGATTTGACTGGTGGGAGAGATGGGAAATCAAAAACGCAAACAACTGAAGGTGAAAAACCTGATCATTTGTATCCTATTAGAATTATGGGTGAACAAGGTTTATCGTGTAAAATCATATGGTTTTATTTTCTATTTGACTTTTTAAAAATTGTATAAGGTCTGTTGCTTTTATGTTTTATGTAAAGCACTTTGAATTGCCTTGTTGCTGAAATATCCTATCTAAATAAACTTGCCTTGCCTTAAAATTATACATTTTTCTTTACGTAAAAGCACAATTAATGATCAGGATAGTATTTAGATTGTTTAGAAATTTGCGCAGGGGCGGCACGGTGCTACAGTGGTTAGCAAGAAGGTCGTGGGTTCAAACCCCAGTTGCCTCGGCCTTTCTGTGTGGAGTTTGCATGTTCTCCCCGTGTCTGTGTGGGTTCTCTCCGGGTTCTGTGGCTTCCTCCCACCGTCCAAAGACATACAGGCTAGATTAATTGGTGACCCTAAATTGTCCTTAGGTGTGAGTGTGACTGGTTGTCTGTCTATGTGTGGCCCTGCGATCGACTGGCGACACTGTGCCCAGTGTCAGCTGGGATTGGCTCCAGTCCCCCGCGAGCCTGTGAGCTGGATGAGCGGTTGACGATGGATGGATGGACAAATTTGCACAGAGTTTCCCATCTGAGGCTCAGTCAATTCAGAGATTAGGGTTTAGCTCAGAGTTTGTTAGACCTGCTTTCTGAAACGGAGCCCTGGGGGCTGTACCACGAAGCAGGATTTGCGCTTATCCAGGTAACTTCGGGGTTAAAACTGGGTTTTCAGTACTACCAAGGTGGTTCACCTCTTACCGGGTAGATCGCCATGGTAACTTATGCTGAACGGCTGACCTGCTCCGGAGCAATCAACGCAATATTATAGACTATGTCAACGGCTGTTCATTTAGGCATTCACACTGTCTGCGATTTTCTGTCTCCCTGCGTGTGTTACTGCCGTATTTCTGTAGTGTTACAGTTCAGTATTCGTTCATAAAATATGACGCTCTGCTGACAGCGGACTTCATATTGTCTGTGATTGGTCATCTGTTGCTAACACCACCTCTTTTATGTGAACGCGCTCCCGGCTGAATTGGGAAACCCTGGGTTGACTAACTGAGTTGATAACCAGCTTCATGGTACCGCTTATCCCGATCGTGATTGTTAGGGTTAGTTAAGCCAGATGACAAAAACATATCCTGGGTATGTTGAACTCGCTTGTTTACAGTCTAAATGCTAAGCTAAGCTAAGCTAACTGACTTCTGGCTGTAGCTTCACATTTCCCTTATTTTATAAATCTGTTTATTTTCAGGTACAACCCACATCGATTAACATCACTGTAAATGTGCAAGTTTTAGCTAAAAGGCAATTTTACAATTGGTGTCCCTTGGCCAGATGCTAAATTATCCACATAAATTTACTAAACAAAGGGATTGAACTTCAAATGTACCTCTCAGCAAGAAAGTGAAAAAACATAGTTCATAAAATGTTAAACTATATCTTAAAGGCATAAGGAAATATTGTCCCGAAAGTACATTTGGTGAAAATAAGGAAAAAGAATATTATTTGAAAGAAAACACATTTTTTCTATAGTTTCATGAAAATTTGGACTTGAACATATCTGTCTTGCTTGTTTGTTCAGGCTGATTCTGGCGGTCCAGTGATGTGTGAGCAGGGTGGCTCTTGGCTCCGGGCAACAGTGTTAGTTGGAAACAAGAGCACTAATCAAGACCGAAACAACAGCACCAGCACAGCTGCCACCAATATACTCACTACCACTCCTGCTCACTTGCTCTTCTTCTTCTTCCATCTCCTCTTCTTCTCTGCGTGTGAGATTCTGGATGGTAACTACTTTCTCTCTAAAATCAAGGGTGTAAAATTAAGCTATAGGGATAATATGGATATCTGCATCTGTTTTATTATGATTTGTATTCAATACAATTATAAAATATGTGAAATCTCATATATTATTTTAACTAACTGAAGATTATTTTTATGAATGAGTGTACAATGGGATCCCCAAGTGCCAAATAAAATATGGATCTACAGATAATGTGGTCTGAGGAACACAGTGACAATAATCAGCCTGTTCATCATCTGCAGCATATTATTAAAAAATAAATGACAGTTTTAAGTCTTGGCAAGCTTTGCAATGAAATACTGTGCTGTAGGTGAAGTGCTGAACAACTTCCACCTTTTTTTGTCATAATAGTAGAAATCCTTTCGGCCTACTTGTTCCTTTACGCTTTGAGCACATGTGTGCTACTGTTCTCAGTTTTATTTTTATTTTTTTAAAAGCAGCACACTATTATTGGTCATTAGTAGTTCTGGTTGATATCTACAAAATTAAAGACATATACAGAAAATGTGTGTGTTTGTGTGTTTTCCTGAGTATGCCTGCATTTATATAGCTGAACTTGAAGACATGAATGCAGCAGCTACGTACTGCCAGTTGATTAGGTCCGCCTAACTCAAACTAATGCAGTCTAATGGTGTTTCTATGAGGCTGTACTCAGACACAGCAGTGCTTTGAGCTAAACCTTCTAATTTTAGGCGTGTTAGTGTTAATTTAGCAGTATTAGTAGAAGCCGAGACTAAATCATTTACCAATTTGCTTAATGTTCTAGCTCAACAAATATTTTGCCTTTATTGGCCAGGACAGTGGATGGAGTAAGGAAATCAGGGAGAGAGATAGGGAGCGAAACGCAGCAAAGAAAAACCCCCCACAATTGCTGATGGTCCAGATACTCAACTAATCTAAAGGAGGCCAGGTTTATTGCTTATTTAGTCAGTTATTCAAGTGCTACTGTGAAAGAAAGATCACAAAGATGTGGTGAATGATTTATTTATATGGACACCTGGAGAATCAACATGATACTCTCCCGACATGCAGCCTCTCTCTGCCCTAAATAATCTCCAGTGACAAAGGGATGGTGACTTCATGCAAATGTTGATTTAATTCTAGCATTTAGCATACAGTTCACACAGGTCCTGAGATCACAGTCATGTTAATGTTACACAGTGAAGAATATCATCATTGCCCCCGTAGTCTCACACACCTGTCTGTGTAAAAGGTACCACATATGAATGACCCTCTTTGGTCATTATAACAATGTTGTTTGTCTCGCAGGTGACTTAAAAAGACTTGTTAAAACTTAATTCCAACGTTAAATACAACAAGCCCTAATAATCCCCTCTACAGATGTCTTCCTAAGCACCCCCAAACAATAATAAGAAAATTAATTAAATATTCTTGCTTCTCAACAAAGAGAAGCAAGAATATTGATAAATAGTATAGAATACTACTACTACTACTAATTTTATTCATTACTAATAATAGAATTTGTATTTATTGGCTTAAAATAATCGTTCTGGTTGTTTCCTCTGCTTCACAATTTAAATTCCTACTGTGGTTGGGCACCAGGACCGTGAGGGTGACGCATTTCATTGCTGCTCTGCTGAGCTGCAGAGCCACATTAGGGGAGAGCAGGGGTGAAAGTACCATTTTTCAGAAAAAAATGATTTTAAAAGATTATGTTGTAGACAGTGATATATTTTTGCTGTGGTCACCAACTCACAAGTGTGGTCTATCAATATCAGGTGGTATTTTGTACAAATGTATTTAATTCAATTCTATTTTATTTGTATAGCGCTAAATCACAACAACAGTTATCTCAGAGCGCTTTTCATAAATAAGCAGGTCTAGACCATACTCTGTGATGATATTTACAGAAACCCAACAGTTTCCAACAAGAGCAAGCACTAGGCGACAGAGGCAAGGAAAAACTTACTTTTGTTGCAGTAATCCAGCCTAGAAGTAACAAATGCACGGTCTAGTTTTTCTGCATCATTTTTAGACAAGATGTTCCTGATTTTCGCAATATTACGTAGGTGAAAAAAGGCGGTCCTTGAAATTTGCTTAATGTGAGAATTAAACGACATGTAGAAGATCAAAGATAACTCCAAGATTCCTCACAGTGGTGCTGGAGGCCAGGGCGATGCCATCAAGGGAAACTATATCTTTAGATAATGCGTCAAGGAGGTGCTTGGGCCCCAGAACAATAACTTGAAAAGAAAATTAGAAAATTACAGGTCATCCAGGTTTTAACATCCTGAAGGCACATTTGAAGTTTAGCTAACTGATGAGTTTCATCTGGCTTGATCGATAGATGTAATTGAGTATCATCTGCATAACAATGAAAGTTTATGGAATGTTTCCTGATAATATTGCCTAAAGGAAGCATATATAAAGTGAAGAGGATTGGTCTGAGGACAGATCCTTGTGGAACTCCATGACTAACTTTGGCTATGGGAATACTTGGCTCAATAGAGCTGTGACTCTCTGTCAGCCTGACTACAGTGCTGAAAAGAAACCTGGGGTTGTTACTATTTTCCTCTATTAATGACGAGTAGTACGCTGCTCTGGCATTACGGAGGGCCGTCCTATAAGTTTTAAGACTATCTTGCCAAATTAAATGAGAGTTTTCCAGTTTGGTGGAACACCAATTCCTCTCAAGTTTGAGTGCGAGTTTCAGTATTATACCATGGAGCTAACCATCTTTGTTTTAGTATTTTCTGTTTTAGAGGGGCTACAGAGTCCAGTGTCATTTGCAGCGAGCCTGCAGCACTATCAACAAGATGATCGATATGGCAGGGACTGAAATTAGCATAGGAGTCCTCCGTTACTTTGTGACTTGATAATGAATTTAGAGCTGATGGAATTGCATCATTACATGTAGCTACAGCACTATCAGACAGACATCTTTTATAAAAGAAATTTGCCGAGTGGCCAGACTGCAACTCTGCGTAGGGTTTAGTGTGGGTAACTGTTGAAATAGAAGGGCAGAGAAGTGTGTTAGACTGCGACTCTGCCTCCTGGTCTCAACTCTGGGTTGTCATGGATTTGGTCCACTAATAAATTTTGACATATTTCGAGAAATGAGAGCTGATCCTTCCCAAGTGGATGGATGCCATCTCTTCGAATCAGACCAGGTCTTCCCTAGAAAGTCTGATGATCTAGCCCACATCGTTTGCTGGACACCACCATCGACAACCAGCGGCGGAATGATGACATGTGGTTATACATGTCATCACTGGTCAGATTTGACAGGGGTCCAGAGAAAACTATGGTGTCCGACATTGTTTTTGCATATGTACACACCGACTCAACATTAATCTTAGTGACCTCCGATTGGCTTAACTGGGAGTCATTACCACAGACGTGAATAACAATCTTACTGTATTTACGTTTATCCTTAGCCAGCAGTTTCAAATAAGACTCAGTGTCGCCGGCTCTGGCCCCAGGGATGCACTCAACTATGGCCGCTGGCTTCGCTAACTTCGTGGGGAAAATCTGTTAGAAACGTGAACAGGTTGGTGCTTATGACTATTCCTCCTTTGGACAGTCACCCAGCCACCCTTTCCTGGCTGCTCAGGAGATGCCGGGGGGCGGCTACCACAGGCTAACTCATGCCATTCTGCACCGACTACCTGGGACTGGCTAGCTACAGTAGCTAAAGACCAAGGTGCGGAGCCGGACTTCTAAATCACTGAGCCTCGCCTCCATGTCTACAAATAAACTACACTTGTTACACGTACCATTACCGCTAATGGAGGCAGAGAAGTAACTGAACATCTGACACACCTTAGCAGGAGAAAGCAGGAGAGGGAGAAGGAGAAGCCATCGCAAGCTGCTAAGCTAAAGTCGCTAACGGCTAAGCTAAAGTACTACTACATACTACCTAGCTACCAAAACCTTATAAACAACTATGAGATTAAACAGCAATCACTAAAAGATGGAAAGAACTGTGAGTCTTAAGGCAGAATTACTGTAAGAACAAGTGTTTAGCGGACAGTTGTCCGCTATAATGACAAATTTAACTGGTATTTAGCGAGAGCAGCAATTCCGGGTCACCAGCGATACTTCCTGGGCAACATAAACGACCCTGCGGCACATTCCACTGCAAAAGAAGCGCAACACTTCTCCACATCAGCCCCAGGGCCATGTTGTATCGAACCCTGATGCACCCCAACCTCTTTCTCATCCCTTTTCTAATTCTCAACAACCCAAGCACATGCATCCCTCCATCCCAGCATCCTTTCTTCTTCCCTTGTTCCTACTTTTCCTATCCCATCTACTTTGGTCTCATCAGTTCTTCCTAATTCGACACTGGCTACCACAGCCATTCAAGACCGCACCTACACTTGTGACCCACTGCAACATCATCGGGCAAACTCTTCCTCCGGTCTATTCTTTTCCCCCCTCACCCTACCCCCCTCCCCCTCTCCCTTTCCCCAATGCATCCAATGTCTTTTCCCTCTTATAATGCACCCCTCTTCAACACAGCTCCACCCACAGCCGCTCCAAATGGTTTTCCACTTCCATCTGCACCTTAGCCACAACAACATCTCCCGTGGCACCAACCTGACCACACCCAGTGTCACCCACACTCGGGCGACAGATTCTCGCCGGTAACCATATTGACCTCGCTTCACTGATTAATCCATCCTCACATGACCCGCTCATTCCCAGAGAACTGCAAACTGCTCTTGGCCCTTTTGAACTTAAACACCCACTTCCTAACCACTCCAAAGAAATAACACCAGCAGCTGATCCTAGACCTAGCCTTGCGGTGCTGCAGCAACGGTTTCTATCATGATCCAATGCGATCCTCCTTAAACTGCAACCTTTGCATTTTAGGTTAATTTTAACCTTTACTATTCCCTTCTCTCAATGTCATAACCTGAGCTTGAACTCGAGCTTCATCGCTTTTGCCCATTTCAATCAAGAGAGATTAAATCTTCCACCTTACAGGTCTACATCAGCGAAATTAACTTCTTTACCAAATTGTCCATAGGGGTACCTTGCCTAGCTTTGTCCCACAACTACATTAGCATGCTAAATAAAGGCCTCCACAAGGCAGAACCACGTCTCTTGCCAAAACATCTGACCCCCACTTTAGACCCCCCCACTCAGAGTCTCGACTCCCACTGATTCCCGCACATCTTCTCGCCAGCAGACACCAGTCTACTCTTCACTCCTGCATCCTTCACCCCTTCATCCCTCACCTGTCTTCCCCTCAACCCGTCATCCACCACACTGTGACCTACCGCTCATCCCTCGACCCCCTATCCTATCCCTGCTGTCCTCCCTCTGGACGCTCAATCTGTTCTTTTCATATAATCCCATCTCAGATCCATTACAAGCAATAAACCATCTGAAATCTACTTGTTAGTGAATCTACAATCTAAAATATTTATTTCTCACAGCCTGAATTCCGGGCTCTAATCGAATCACTAAGATGTCGTCAACAAAAGTTGGCACGCTGTGTAAAATGTAAATAGAACCGAAATGTACTAAAACCCCACATACTTAATTGAGAATAGACCAAATATTTGAAATTGAAACTGAGAAATTGGATAGTTTTTGGATAATTATATGCCCATTTTCAATTTGATGCCAACAACACATTTTAAAAAAGTTAGAACAGCTTATGTTTAACACTCTGATGAATAAACTCTTCTTTTAACACTGTAAACATCTGGAAACTGAGGAGAGCAACTGCTGTAATCTGGAAGGCAGAATGTTTTCCCATTCTTGCTTTGTGTAGCATTTCAACAGTTTGTTGTAGTTTACATTTAACAATGCGCCAAACATTTTCAGTGGGTGAGAAGTTGGGACTGCAGGCATAGCACCCGGCTCTTTTACTACGGAGCCATGCTGTTGATACACGTGCAGAATGTGGTTTGGCATGGTCTTGCTGAAATAAGCAAGGCCCTCCCTGAAAAGATGTATTGTTCTTGGCAGCATTTGTTGCTTCAATACCTGTATTTATCATTCGGCATTAATGATGCCTTCACAAATGTGCAGGTTACCCATGCCATGTGCACTAATGCACCCCCATACCATCACGGATGCTGGATTTTCAACACACTCTTATCTCGATGCGTCATATCTGATGCTTTCAGACAGTGTGACAAAGCGTAAGTATTTTACAAAAAAGGTACCCTTCAGCGTCAGTATGAAACGCCACCATTTGCTACATCACAACAACACAAAGGAGCTCACCAAATTTTGACATGTCAGACTACAGGACAGTTTAACACTTTGTCTCAGTCTATCTTAAATGAGCTCAGACCCACAGAATGCGGCAGCGTTTCTGGATCTGTTCCCTCTTTGCATGATAGAGTTTCAACTTGCATTTGGATGCAGCAAAACACTGTGTTCACGGATAATTTGTTTGGTGTGTTCCTAAGAGTAATATTTCTGATGCAGTGAAATATACTATACTATAACTATAAGCAGGCTTTTGGAGGAGGAGATGGGATAGGAGGAAGAGTAGGAGGTGGTGGAGGCGGAGCAGGAGTAGGGCAGAGGAGGAGGTGGGAAAGGAGGAAGATGTGGAGGTGGGGGAGGCGGTGCAGGAGTAGGGCAGAAGAGGAGGGAGGAAGAGTAGGGAGGAGGATGAGGTGAGAAAGGAAGTGGAGGAGGTAGAGGGAGGAAGAATAGGTGGTGAAGGAGGTGGAGGACAAGAATCCCTTGCCGTCAATATTGAACGCCCTTCCTGTAGCATTGTTTCTAGAAGTGTTGGGCTCTGTTGTCAAGTTGTCAAATATGCAACATCTGTTTAAATTAGCAAGAATAAATATGCAACGCCTGGTTAGACTTTTAAAATAAAACTGCTAGGGACCATTGTGAATGGAATGTTATTATTTTCTAAAATGTTGTGAAACATTGCAATTTGGTTATGTTTTGGCACATAAAGTACTTGGCTAGGTTTAAGCAACAAAACTCCTTATTTAGGTTTAGGCAACAAAACTACTTGGTTAGGTTTAGACTGGCTTAAAATAGCAATGTTATTTGTGTAAATTTAGGTAAATGCTCACTGTGGACTTTGTTTCATACAGGAAACGAACACTGATCTCCTGCTTAAAAGTCCAGTTTCTGGTCCACCCCCTATCTTCATGCTTGGACTTTACTGTTACATAATAAACACTTGCTTTTAGCCTTAAAAAAAACATTGTGCATTACAAAATGGGTTCTTGACCATGTGTCCATATGTGACAACTTGGGAGTCAGAAAGACCGGGATATTTCTTTTTATACCCAATCATGTATAGACATAATATACATAGACGCCCTAGCGACCGCTACTGCTTACTGGCGCGACGAGCCGTGGGGCCGCCGTCTTGAACCGGTCATACGCTCCACTCAGTGTAATCTGTTTGGCAGGTGCAATGAGCTGTCAGCGCATTTAATTAATCATAACTCACTGAATACCGAACAAATTTTCACGCGGGTTTTTTGCTGCAAAGGTTATACATGTAGCTATGACACAGGATCCATGGTTCGGCCTATTTTAGTTTTTTTTTTTTTGGAACACACTTCTCCATTCATCATAATGACTTAGGCCTTTTTGTTCAGTGTTACACTTACTACAGACAGTACATACAAGTGTGTTGTAAAATATTTGAGAATATTGTTTTTATACTCAGAACACAAATACACGGTAAAATATGTTTTATTTGTCCCACAAAAACAATGTACATCACATTCCCAACCAACACAAAGTTGCATATACACTACATACAAAACAGAAGAATTTACTCTACACAGCTACAGTAAAAAAAAAAAAAAAAAAAATACCCTAAACACAAACTATGCTGCATCCTCTTCTGTTGCGGTCTGGCCACAGAACCTCATCCACATCACAAGCAATGTTTTACCTGGCCAAGCAGCAGGGGAAAAATCGCCTAGCATGGCGATTCCAGCCATGAAAAGCATCAGCTGCTATATCTACACATGCATCCTGTTGTGGTGGCAGCCCGGCTGACGGTGAGTGTCCTGGTTTTCTCTCCATTTTATCAGTTTTTCTGCTTTTTTCCTTGGTTTCCTGTTCTCTGCCTGCCTCCCTGTGTTTTCTCCCCTGTGTGCTCTCTCTCTCCCTCTGCTCCTGAGCCCAGCCAACTACCTGCACCTGCATCTTGTCAGCCACCTCGTCAGCCTGCCACACCTGCCAGTAATCACCTCATGACTGCCTCCATTTCAACCCCGGTTCTCCACACCATCCTCGCTTGATCGTCGTTGCTCCATACCTGGTGCCACTTCCGTGTTCAGGCTTCCATGTTTCTTGTTTTTTCTCATTTACCCTGTGCCTTGTCGCTGTCTTCCCTAACCTTGTCTCTCTGTCTGTTTCCCTCCCAGGTCCCCTCCTCCTCACCCTCCGTTCGGCTGGGCTCATCCACTGGCCCACTCCTCCTCCTCGATCCTGAGCACAGGGAGACAAGGTTAGTGATCTTGTGGTAACAAACAGAATAATAACTGAAAGGCTAATTGGCCGCAGCGCAAATACCACTGAGGTAAGTTGGCGATTTGGTGAAGAACCGGGTTGATATACTGCAGAGTCTCGATTAGTGGACTGTGGATCAGGTGTGCAGGTGGAGTGCCAGGCCCAGAGTGTGAAGCCACGCCCAGACAACAGAGACAGACTAACAGGAGACACAGGGAGGGGAGAGAACAAGGACGCAAGGGGTCAGAACTGCAGACTCACAACAGTACCCCCCCCCCCAACGGGAGCCTCCAGGCGACTCACCAGGCCTGTCCGGGTGAGCAAGATGAGACTCCCGGATGAGCCGCGGGCCCAAAATGGAGGAACGCGGGACCCAGGACCGCTCTTCGGGACCATACCCCTCCCAGTCCACCAAATACTGCAGTCCCCTCCCCCAGCGGCGGACATCCAGGAGCCATCAACGATCCAGGCGGGAAGAGGGGAAGGAGCCGGAGGGCACAAGGGACTGAAGGAGACTGGCTTGAGTTGAGAGACATGGAAGACAGGATGGATCCTCATAGTCTTTGGTAATTTCAGCCGGACAGCAGTTGGATTAATTATCCTCTCAATCTCGTATGGGCCAATGAAACGTGGCGACAGTTTTCTGGATTCGGTCTTTAAGGGAATGTTCTTAGAAGAGAGCCAAACGTCCTGACCTTGTAGGTAACGGGGAGCCCGAGTCCGGTGCCGATCTGCCAAGCGGTTGTTTTCGGTGGAGCATCCTTCCAGACCTTACGGCAGCTGCGGAGGTGTGCTTGGACTGAAGGACGGCAATATTCTCCTCCTGTGAGGGAAACAGAGGAGGCTGATAACCCAGAGACGCTTCGAAGGGTGACATACCGGTAGCCGTGCTGGTCAAGGAGTTGTGGGCGTATTCCACCCAGGCGAGGTGGGAACTCCAGGAAGAGGGGTTCACAGCGGCCACACATCTCAGGGCGGCCTCCAGGTCTTGGTTTGCCCTCTCCGTTTGGCCATTGGTCTGTGGGTGAAAACCAGATAAGCTTACAGTTGCCCCCAGAGCATAACAGAATGATTTCCACACCTGAGAAATGAACTGCGGGCCCCTGTCAGAGACAATATCGGAGGGGATAGCATGCAGACAGAAGACATGATGTAGAAGGAGGTCTGCAGTCTCTCCGGCTGTGGACAGTTTGGGTAAAGCCACAAAGTGAACCGCCTTGGAAAAGCGATCCACGACTGTGAGAATAGCCGTGTTACCTTGAGAGGGGGGCAGTCCGGTTACAAAATCCACTGCGATGTGAGACCAGGGCCTACTAGGAACGGGAAGTGGAAGAAGTAGACCAGGAGGAGGGCGATGGGAGGATTTGCCTCGAGCACAAATGGAGCAGGTGCCACAAACACGCGGGTGTCTGCCTCCATGGTGGGCCACCAGAATCTTCGCTTCAGGAGGGATAGCGTGTGGCTCACTCCCGGGTGGCAGGCAAAACGGGAGGCATGAGTCCATTGAAGGACCTGGGAGCGGACTACATCAGGGACAAACAATCTGTTAAGCGGTCCGTTACCTGGGTCTGGTTGTTGTCGCTGCGGTTCTCTAAGTGCAGACTCGATCTCCCAAGTAACGGCCGCAACCACACAGGAGGATGGAGTCTGGATCAGCGGGTGAGTCATCAGCAGCATACTGGCGAGACAGGGCATTAGGCTTCATGTTCCTGGATCCGGGGCGGTAAGTCAGGGTCATCAGGAACCGGCCGAAGAACAGGGCCCAGCTGGCTTGTCGGGAGTTTAGTCTCTTTGCTGACTGGATATATGCTAGGTTCTTGTGGTCAATCCAGACTATAAATGGCTGCTCCGATCCCTAAAGCCAATGTCTCCATTCCTCCAGGGCCAGTTTAACAGCCAGGAGTTTCCTGTTACTGACATCGTAGTTGCGCTCCGCAGGAGTTAGTCGCCGGGAGAAGAAGGCACAAGGATGGAGTCTTTGACCTTTGCCTGACCTCTGGGACAAAACGGCTCCCACTCCGGTGTCCGAGGCATCCACCTCAAAAACTGGAGTGATGGGTCAGGCTGTACTAGGATGGGGGCGGAAGTGAAGAGTCATTTCAGTGCCAGGAATGCCTGCTCTGCCTCCGGGGTCCATTCAAAGGGAATGGAGGAGGAGGTGAGACCTGTCAGGGGGGCTGCCACTAGGCTGTAGTTTCGTATAAATCTACGATAAAAGTTAGCAAACCCCAGAAAGCGTTGCAATTCCCTCCGTGTGGTTGGTCTTGGGCACTCTGCCACAGCGCGAATATTCTCAGGATCCGTCCTCAACTGCCTGCTCTCGATTATGTAGCCCAGGAAGCTGACTGAGCTGACGTGAAAGTCGCACTTCTCAGCCTTCACGTATAGTCTGTTCTCCAGCAGCCTCTGGAGAACCTGGCGGACATGGGACAGACATGGTTTTGGAGAAAATCAAATGTCATCAAGGTAAACAAAAACAAACTGGTTAAGAAAATCCCGGAGTACGTCATTAACTAGTGCCTGAAAAACTGCTGGGGCGTTTGAGACCAAAAGGCATTACAAGGTATTCAAAATGGCCGAGTGGAGTTCTGACCACGTGATAAGCGTTCCTGAGGTCGAGTTTGGAAAAAATAGTGGCACCGTGCAGTGGGACGAAGGCGGAGTTGATAAGGGGTAAAGGGTACTTATTTTTGACAGTAATGTTGTTCAGCCCACGGTAATCAATACAGGGACGCAGGGTGCCATCTTTCTTCCCCACAAAGAAAAATCCTGCACCAATAGGTGAAGAAGAGACGGATGATGCCAGCTGCCTACGAATCATGAATGTATGGATTCCCTTTCAGGACGGGACATTATATAATCGACTGGTCGGGAGGGGGGCTCCAGGGAGCAGGTCAATGGCACAGTCGTAAGGTCTGTGTGGTGGTAAGGTGAGGTGAGTCTGGTGGAATGAGTGTGTTGTGTAGGGTGTCCAGGAATGTGATCAGATGGGCGGTGTTGTAGGGGCCAAGGGTAGCATGGTGATGGATGACGCCGTGGTGGGTAATCGCTGCACACATTGTGATGTTCCCTCCGCGCTGGCCAGAGACTTCAACAATGGCGCGCAGGCCGATGACATTCCTTCCCCTCTTTCGTCTTTTTGTGACGTTGAACCCAACCTCATCAATGAAGATGAACTGGTGCTCCACTGCAGCCACCTCTAGCTCAAGGACTCTCTGAAACACACATGACAATATCAGAAATAGACATGGAGTGGTCACTATTGTGAAGTACAATCATTATGATTACAATATTGAAATATGTATAATTTACTGTATACAGTGTTGAGAGTATGCATCAATTGTGGGACTCACTTGCACATAGTTATGTCGCAATTCATACTTTACAGTATTTTTACAGTCCTACAGAACAGTCCACAGGCAATACTGTACTATTGTACTCATTGAGTACTGTATTGATATGCAGTACAGCCATTTGCTAGTCAGAGTAGATTTCTTACCTATTCTCATTTCGGAAAGTCCGGATGATAGATGCTACAGTGTACCTGCTCAGATTTGGCTGTACTCTTTGCCCAGCCTCCCCTTGTTAGACCATGGTTGACCACATGGCCTCGGATGGTAGTGGAGGTTGGAGGCAGTGAACTCTGAGCAGCACAAGAAGCCAAACAATGCTTGTAGAAACATTGATTCTATGACTCATGGCCTTGACCTTGGCCGTCCTCGTCCTCGTCCTCCTCTGGCTCTGCCTCTATTTCCAATGTCGGCATCCATTGCTCCATTGAAGAGTTCACCTGTTGCCTTTTTATGCTAATGTTCTGATTGCTAATTGGAATACTGTGTCCTGGGTGTTTGCCCTTGTGATGAGTCAGTGTGCATATTTGAATGGCAGTGTGTTCCTTGTGAAAACAAGATATTTTCTGCATGAAACTTGTGCCAAAAGCAGAAAATTGTGTGTAGTGGTTTGAAAAAAGTGTGTTTTAGAACTGCAATTTGAGTGTAAAGCAGGAATTGTGCTTGTAGTTTAGCAGAATTGGTTCAGGGGGTTGGTGAATGAGTTACATGTTGTGGTCATTGTGTCTCAAGTACCAGAATTTGTGTGTAAACAATTGAGAAAAACTGTAATATTCATAGTGGGCTTAACAGTAATAGAATATTCTGATATATGATATAAAGTGACCAGACGTCCGAGATCAAAACTGGGAACATAATGCCCGATAGTAATGTTACAGATAGTAATGTTGCTGGTGGCAAGCCTGACTATGTTTTGAATGGATAGCAGCGGGCGGGGCGGTTGGCGTAGTGGTGAAGGGGATTAAGGTTCTAATCTCATTTCCATTGACAGCAACATTGCCCAGCACCATTGCTCTAAAAGTTGCTCCTTGTATCATCAGCTTTAAAGTCTTTTGTTGCCCCTGTTGAAACCTGGCATTTAATTTGAAATGGACATATTATTCTCAAACAACAATAACATTTCTCACTTCCCTATGGTAGCTATAAGGAGGGTGAGCCACCTGCACTCCCACATTTTGTTTGTATTTATATTTTACACAGTGTTCCAACCTTTTTGGAAACAAGGGTGTATTTCCTGACATTTGTACTGCCATAGACAATATCTTCCCATTTAATGTGACATAGTGCTCTGCTAACAGAAATCACACAAGTTCATTGTATCAAAAAACTGTAACACATTATTAAAAGGCGTCAGTCACAGTGGGCATGCACTTTTAGTTTTGTTAATTTAATTTAATGTTAAACTGAACACTTCTGAACTTTTACTTAGTAGTTCAGTAGGATTTTGAATCGGGGACTTGCTATGGAATAGTTTTACATTGTGTTTAAATACTTTTACTTAAAGAATCTAGGCACTTCTTCAGAATCTATTTTGATTCTATGTTGAAACACAATAAAACAGCAACTTTCACAGGGATGATAACTTTGCAGTCATGGGCTTGTGACTGTCACCTACCTGTCATTCAGGCGTACATAATGGATTTTTTTTTTACCTCTTTGTCTCGTTAGATGAAGAAATCTGAGCTGTTTACAAAGCCCTGCTGAGAGACATACCTGAAGTGATGGATGCACAAAGATTGCAATAAAAACCATGACGTCTGGCCTTTATAATGTTGACATTGTTTACTAGTTCATCTTGTTCCCAATCAAGTTTATTTTTTGCCAGAAAGCCTGAGGCTGTTTTTGCAAGATCATTCCTCAGCAGGCAGAAGTACTCATCAGTGTCTCGGTCCAGTTGTCAGCGTAGATGCACAGAGATAAAAGGTGAGTCAGCACAATTTAGCTGCTCTGCATCTCCTACAAGAACAGATCTGTGATGTATATTTCCTTTGTAACTTCATGATGAATCCTATGGAAGAAATTAAACGTGTCATTGTTTGAAATGTCCAACCCAAAAGGATATATAGCAGTTAAAATTAGCTCTTTAAACTTCCATCTATAAAGTTAAAATGCTGCTTACATCCTAATACTTTAATAGGGGTGGCTGTGGCTCAGGAGGTAGAGCTATACCCACTAATCGTATAATCTGTGGTTCGATTCCCCCAGCTGAAATCGCTCCATTGGTGTAATGATGGTTGTGATTGGGTTACATACTGTAAAAGCACTTTGAGTGGTCGGAAGACCATACAAGTACTTACAGTGATAATAACCCTATAATATAAATAATAATATATAAGGGATGGTTCAGCAAAACAATTACTTTTACTTTTGATACAAGTGTATTTCAGTTCATTTTAATAGAAATGAACTGCCTTGATGGAGGAAACAAATTCATTAGTCACACCTGTAAGACAAGACGTCTGGCGATGACGATGGTATTCACATTTAATTCAATTAGACTTCTGTGCAGATTAAAATGTTTTGCTAAAAGAGTGACTGATTTGACAGGTGGGTTTAGGCCACTGTGCATTGGGTTCAGAGAATGGGGTTTAGTGTTTTAGCAATTGTGAAAAACTGCAATTGAAACCATATGAGAAGGTGAACAGAGCCTCTGAGAAATGTGGGGTCACTAGACAAAAGAGAGCATCCTTGCATTGGCTGCCTGTTTCTTTTAGGATTGATTTTTAAATGATTTAAGGCCCGGCATGGGCTGGCACCTTCCTATATCTCTGAGCTTTGATCCTCCTATGAGCCAGGACCTCTTCACTCTGAAACAATATACCACAGGACATCAGGCTCACAGTGTGTCCCCAGTTTAATCTCATTTCTTAAAACACATTTTAACAAAAACACTTTTACACTGTGATGCCTATTTAAATTATTTTGAGTTGTTGACTTTGAATCTTGTAAAGAACTTCCTTACCTGTATTGAAAAGTTCTATACAAATAAAGCTTTATTATTATTATGACAAAAAGGTTGAATTTGTTACGACACATTGTATTTTTTAAGCTTTATCATGTTATTAATGTAAAATCTTAATTTAAAAAAGTTACTAGTTGCTACAGGTGTTGAATAAATGTAAGTGCAAAAAGGTTAAGGTTCCTTGTAAAATGTACATTTGGAGTAGAAGTATAACATAGCATGAAATGGAAATGCTCAAGTAAAGTACCCCAATATTGCACTTGAGTAAATATACTTTGGAAACGTGACATTTTTGATGTTTGTGAAACAGGTGATAGGTGAGGTGCTGGGTGTGTCATTGGACACGTATGTGGGTGTTGGAAGTAGACAGAAGAGGAGGGAAGAAAAGAGAGGGAGAGGAGAAAAAGGGTATTTATGCTGATGCAGATCTGATGATCTGTACTTACAGTTATGGCTTTCTACAAAGTGATCTGTGCTGCGATGCTGCTGATTCTCCTGACACAAGGTAAGGATATAAATCTGAGTGAGGAGTAACTATTATCTGATGAATGAAGTAGAATAAAAAATCTTTTGCACTCAACCCATGACTTAATTTAGCCTGATTTAAAACGTTGCCTGGATTCATTAAAAATAAATAAAACGTACATTCACAACATTTCCAATGACTGCTTCACTGCAATTGTGGTCCATGTGACAATAAAGACATGTACCTATTATCTAATCATAGCAGATAATTCTTGTGTATGAGTTCAGGAAGCAGTTGTGGGAAATCATTTCTGTCAGTCCTTTCCTGTTTGCATTGACCTGCTGAGACCTTTTTGTTTTTTGCATACCTTTGGGGTTTTCCTTATAAAGTTGTCATTCAAGTTTCAACATCCAGGAATCAGCACAACCTCAGTTAATTATATTATCTTCATAACCTCCCTGTTGAGTCTTCTGAACTTAAAGTGCAGCCTATTTGATCTCTTAACGTGTTTGTATTTATTGCAAGACTGTGTGTAATGTGATTCGTATTTAGTTTTGCAGCACAATAATGTTTATGAAGCTATACCTACCACAACTGCAGTTTGTTCTTCTGATTGACAAGCCAGTTTTAATTTTTAATTAGTTCTAAGTTGATCTAGATTTTGAGATACTGAGATATTTCCGGAAGTGGTAAGCCCTGTCTTCATGTAAAAAGACCTATTGAAGTCTGTTTAATAACTCACAATTACATTTAGTTTTAGTGTGTGATGTGACTATTAAAGACACCAAACAACTTAAACCATAAAACTGAGAAATTGGGTTTTTGAGATTAAAGGCAGCGTTTTGTGTGTGTGTGTGTTTTCCTTTTGTTAGACAGTATCTGGTGTTTAAAGTAAATTATTTAACATTAAGGTGTTCTACCTGTAACATTAACTACTTTTAAGGAGGTTTTGGCATTAATTAAGTTATTTAAAGGAACGTGCGGTTTGTAGAAACTAAGTTGATGTGACAAAAACACAATTCAAGAAAGAGAGTCCTTTAATTCTGCAATTTAAAGCCACCAAGAAAATGACATTACCATGAATGTGAAATGTGAGAAGTCACTTGGGTACGGGTATTGTTGTGTATATTGATCCTTAATTTAAGATATTTAAAGAGACCTCTTCATTTCTATTCAGAGATAAGTGGATATATTAGACAGATAGATCAGAGGAGCAGATAAGTTTCAAGTCAACATGGAGCTAGACCTCATAATGTCCCTTGCAAGACCTTAACTGATATGAAAAAATCTGTTCTCTGATCAGTGAGCACAGTGACTCATTCCATCATGTCACAGAAAATCCTTTCATTATTTAATGTGGTGGATGAAGGACTCAACCAGGTTTTTATTTAAAATAAAGTATGCAATTCTCTGACATACGTTTATTTAAACCAAACTCAAAGATAAGATAAGATGTACTTTACCGTCTCCATAGGGAAATTAGTTTTGGACTGCAGCTTTGCAAAAACAACACAAAAACTGCAATAAAATAGACATTTCAAAACACACACTCATGCAACACAACATGCTCTCATACATAAGACAGGTACCTATATAAATATGCACAATAATTCCTTCTCACAATGGCAAAAATGTTTTTTAATTACACAATTCATGCAGCCTGCATTCCCCACAATAAATGTTGCGTAGCCCAAATAGCCTACAATGTACAATGAGAGATATTGCACAACCCAGGGACGTCAATAGGATTGAAAGACAAAGGAGGCTTAGCCACCAGGGTATGCATAACTTGACTTATGTCAATAACCAGCGAAGAAGCCAAGATTTTAACATGAAAAAAGCGAAATTTAAATTCTCTTCATCCATTTCTCCTTGATAAAAAAGTTACTGTAATGTTAGCTCTTAAACATATCAAAGCTGCGTGGGGGGGAATTCACTTAGGCCAGACTGAGTTCTTCTGTAGGCTTTGACTTAAAGGCTATCCAGCTGCTCATGTAAATGTGTGATAAAGTAATACCAAAACTAATTCCTCTCGCTATTAGATAAGTTTCAGGTTCAAAGAATGCTATTTAATTACGTCGATTACTGCACTGTAGATGTGTTCAATTGAGTGTGATTTTGCTCTGTAGTTTGGCTTGCATACAAGCATTCAACAAATACTTTTCATGTAAACTGTTGATAAGGATCACAGCACAGTTGACACATTTCACAACCCAAAAATTCCCTCCAATAGTCTTGGAACAGAAGGCAAATTCCTTTGTTTTTGTTGTTCACTGAAGACATTTGGGTTTAAGATCAAGATGAGTATGAGACAAGAGTTCAGAATTTCAGCTTTCATTTCCTGGTATTCACATCTAGATATGTTAAACAACTCAGGACATATCACCGTTTGTATTAGACCACAGCATTCTTAGGTGAGCAACAGTAATGGAACAAGTAATTTTAAAGTAAATAACATTTAATATTTGGTGGCATAACCCTTGCTTGCAATAACTGCCTCAAGCCTGCGACCCATCGACATCACCAAACTGTAGCATTCTTCATTTGTGAAGCTATTCCAGGCTTTTACCGCAGCTTCTTTCAGTTCTTGTTTGTTTCGGGGTGTTTCTCCCTTCAGTCTCCTCTTACGGAGGTGAAATGCAGCTCTACTGGGTTATGGTCAGCTGATTGACTTGGCCAGTCTAAAACCTTCCACTTTTTTGATTGTCTGTTGGCTTTGTAACGTTCAATGTAGATTTATTGGTATTCACGTAATGTTACACAGCTTCTCCACCGTCTCAGTCGCTGTAACTTATGTGACCCACATAGCATACAACACTTCAACAAAACGGCAGCAACAACATTGAGGAAGAGCCATCCACTACAGTAAAGTTACTTACTGCGGTCTAGGGCTGCCCCCGACTAAGGATTTACATGGTCGAATCAGAATCGTCAAGTCCTTTATCATCAATTCATTTACTGAAAGTTTTATTCTTTTTATATGTTTATTTACAGCATTAAACATTTTTAATAGGCTGTATATTAACTCACCAATACATTTAGCTGTGTTGACAATGCTGAGCCTCCAGTGAAAGACACACAGATAGTAAAGTTAGTTACTGAGAAGCAACAGGCGAGCTAACGACGTAGCATGTCAACTAAATGCAGTAAATACACCGTTATCATGTAACCAGCATGGATTAGTTCAACGTGCGCTGTATGAAAGGTACGGAGCCTGTGTTGATCTGCCTCTGAGACGGGAACTTTGAAATAACAGAGCCTGAACATGTCTGGAGAAAAGCCACAGCCATGCAGGGATATTAAAGGAGGATATCAGCTGACACTTAAATTTTAGTTTTTGAAGCCTTACCTTGTCATAATCATTTCTATGGGAATTTTAAAACTGCAAATTTATTTTCTGTAACTGTCTGTTAGTTGAGTTGTTTGTCACTTTTTAAAATAATGGTCAAATAAATGTTACAGATTATCACACAATTACTCGCATTTAAACATTATGTCAGTGTAGAAAGAAATATATCAGTAAATGTAAATACAAAGTAGTTGTTTCAAGAATGTTTTTTGTTTATTTTCTATTTTCAGAGTGTCACTCACAACTAGATGGTAAGTTAAAGTTTCTATGCTCACTTTTTTACTTCCTGTCCGTCTGTGATTTAGGAAATTTAAAACGTGTTCACTCACTCTGTGTCTTTGTCTCTCTCCTCAGTGTGTGGTCAGCCTACACTCAACACCAAGATTGTTGGAGGACAGGTGGCCTCTGCAGGCAGCTGGCCCTGGCAGGCCAGTCTGCAAACCTCTACAGGGTTCCACTTCTGTGGAGGATCCCTCATTAACAATCAATGGGTGCTGACTGCTGCTCACTGCTGTGCAAGGTAAGCAGTGAGGTAGGGCGGGGGTCACGTCCATTACAAGTAGCTCTAGAGATAACCAGAAATGTTTAACGAGGCACAGACATATCCTGTTTAAAGCATCAATTATTGCCATTTTATGACAAATGCAAAAATGTGTGAAAACACTGTGACTCCAAAACTTAATGTACCTTTAAATCAAAAACATTTTGTTCCCTGAACCTAATCTCTATAAATAGATATCAATGCAGAAACTGTTGGCAAGCGACAAGATTTTGGTAACAGAAGTGTTGTTTCTGTTTATAGCCTGACTAGTGTTGACCAGTCATGTTTGAGTTAGCTTTGGTTGCATGCAGGTACATGCAGTCCGTGTGAGAGCAAAAGAAGCGAAATGCATTGGCTGAAGACGATTTAGCTTTTATTAGTTTTGTAAACTGGCTACTTGTGGAACAATCCAGGCGTAGACGTCGTCTCTCACCTCTATTCTCGCATCTCAAGTTGATATTCGGACTGTAAACAATTATTTTTGACTTGTACTTTGGAAGAAAAGATTGTTGTAAAAAAACTTTAATAATAATGCAGATCTTTTTTATTTTATAAAGATTTAAGTTTAGTTTTCAGGAGATCTCTGCAGACTGAGTGGGAAATTATTATTTTGAGGAAACAAATTTATGTAATGAGGACTTGAGATCATGAAAAAGTATACTGAGCACATAAATGACTAACTTGTGGAAATGATATCTCCCTGATGCCACATCTGTCAGGATTCATACAAACTAGACTAGACGTGGTCATAAAATGGACTTAGTCTCTGCTAAAGTGCTCTTGACTACAGTTCTTCTTTTCATGTCTTTGCACTGTCGTGTTTCTCTTCTGATTACAGAACAGGCATAACCACGAACACTCTGACTCTTGTTCTGGGTCTCCAGAGTCTGCAGGGATCAAACCCCAATAAAGTGTCTCAGACAGTATCACAGATCATCATTCATCCCAACTATAACTCCATCACTAATGACAACGACCTCTGCCTCCTGAAGCTCTCCTCACCGGTGATTTTCACCATCTACATCCAGCCCGTCTGCCTGGCAGCCCCAGGCAGCACCTTCTACAGCGGCACTGGAGCCTGGGTCACCGGCTGGGGCACCATTGCAACTGGAGGTGGGTCAGAAATCTCCTGGAGTACATTTATTTTCACATAATGTGTGATTGCAATGGTGACTTAAATGAGCAAAAATGAACTTGTGTATGTAATGTGTATTATTCATCATGCGTCCATGTAAATTTGCATTATTGTTCTTCTTCGTTGCCTTTGTTGGTTTGTGTTACCTTCTAGTGGTAGACATGTTTTTTGGGAGGGGTTTACTAGATATTACAGTGATCAGCTATAACATTATGACCACTGACAGTGAAGGTGAATAACTGATTATCTCATTAACATGGCACCTGTCGGTGGGTGGGATATATTAGGCAGCAGGTGAACATTGTGTCCTCAGAGTTGATAGTTGATTGTGTTAGAAGCAGGAAAAATGCGCAGAATAGTTATTTGAGCAACTCTGACAAGGGTCAATTTGTGATGGCTAGACAACTGGGTCAGAGCATCTCCAAACCGGTGTGCAGTGATCAGAACATATCAAGCATGGTCCAAGGAAGGAAAAGCTGTGAACCAGCTGTGTTGGCCGCAAAGGGAGGCCTACATTAGGATTAGTCGGTGGTCATAATGTTGGCTGATCGGTATATAACATCTGTATTTAAAGCTGGCCAGTAACAGTTTAAAATGAGATTTTCGGTCATTTAAGATGGGACAAACATGTTAACAATTCAGATACCAGAACTTTTTTGAAGTTTCTTGGTGGGCCTGTTCTTTGGTTTAACGATGGAACTTCTGGTTATATCTTTAATGGACTAAGTGAGTTGTTTGTTTGATTCATAGAGAACCTGGTAATACTTGAGGTGTGCCACAGTCTTACTGATGTATTAAACAGTCCATTTTGTGTGAAACAATTTAAACCACATTTCACTACGTGTGTCGTTTATTAAACTGAAGTTGTGTCTCTTCAGTGTCCCTTCCTTACCCAGGAAACCTAATGGAGGTGCAGGTGCCGATTGTGGGGAACAGACAGTGTAACTGTAACTATGGAGTGGGCAGGATCACTAGCAACATGATCTGCGCCGGGTTAAGTGCTGGAGGGAAGGACTCCTGTCAGGTGATTAGTTTTACATCCTTGTTTGTGTCAGATCTTCTGCAAAGATTCCTTCTCTTAAAGGTCCAGTGTGTAATATTTCTGAGGTTCTATTGACAGAAATGAAATATAAGATACAAAACTATGTTTTCAGTGGTGTATAAAGACCTTATATAGTAAACCATTATGTTTTTATTACCTTAGAATGAGACATTTATATGTACATTACTGCGGGCACCCCCTTCCATGGACGTCGCCACGTTGCATCGTCGTATTTCTACAGTAGCTGAAAACGGACAAACAGCGCTATAGAACGTGTTTCGTCATTCTTCTTGTTCTACTTCTTGTTCTACTACTAGAATACAGTCAGTGCGGTTACTCATCACTATGTTGAATACGTACATTAGAAGAAAAAGAAGTAGTACTAATATACTGCAGGGGTCTGCAAATAAGTTTTGGATCAGAGCAATACTTTAAACCATTAGATGGTGGATGAGAATATAAGCCATAATGTTACCCTGCTTCAATATGTATTTTGGTTATCTTTTTGATAAGGCACAGGTTTCAGAACCAAAGGATAAGGGGGTTCAAATTCACCTTGGGACAATTTTTTTTTCTCTCTGCAACAAATGGATTCTGCAGCAAATGTTTGAGAGATCACGGCATGTGCTGCACTATTTTTGTTTCGGTGTTTGAGCCTCATCCATCAATTTAAGGACGCCTTTTTCATTTCCCCAGTATCTCCAGGCAGAGGAAATTCAGGGGAATCACGTTTTCTGACGGCTCTTTCTGAGGTGTGTCAAGCAGGCTACAGACTCTTTAGTGTTATTCAGAATTTGTCAAAGTAAAAGCTCAGTTCAACTTCAAATAGAAGATTGCCATAAACAAGCTTTCTCACGTTTTTATTTTGTAGGCAAAACCACTAAAGAGGAAGTGATTATGTGAGCTGAACTGTTGCTGTCATGACTGAGATCTATTTTTAAGAAAAGCTATCAAAATATTTATTTATTTATATTTTTTGCCGCTATTAAAGCACCATGATCTGGCAGTGGGCCAGATATTATTGTTGCCAGGCATTTTTGGCGAGGGCCCATAATCACAGAGAGAATTAATGTGTTTCCATTGTCAATGTTTGTATAAACTTTATTTAATATGTGGTTTATAATGGACTCTGATGCAGAGACAGTGTTTCACACTCTTGGCTTACATTTTCCATGTCACATCTGTCAGTGGTAAAGTTGCAATATGGTTTTACTGAATAATTAAGTAATATAATTTCTTAATAAATCTACCTAAAGAAACCTAATTTCTTGACTGGCCACTCTCTGCTGTCTCAAAAGACACCATAGTTGTCTTACCCTCTTTGAAAGGTTAGGGGGCAGTGGTAGGCTGGATAGAATGTTGCAATTCGCAACCCTCACCACTAGATGCCGCTAGATCTTACACACTGAAACCTTAAATGTTCTGTCTCAAAAGGGGGATTCAGGAGGTCCGCTGTTGAGCAAGCAGGGCGGCCGCTGGATCCAGGAGGGAATCGTGAGTTTTGGAATAGGCTGTGCCCTGCCTAATTTTCCAGGAGTCTACACAAGAGTGTCCCAGTATCAGTCCTGGATCAACAGCCAGATCGCCAGCAACCAGCCAGGCTTCATCACCTTCACTTCCACTGGGACTGACAGTGACGTCAGTGTCAACTGTTCTGGCCTGCCACCAATTACAACCACCCTCACTTCAACAACCCTCACGCCAACCACCCTCACTCCAACAACCCTCACTGCAACAACCCTCACGCCAACCACCCTTACTCCAACAACCCTTACTCCAACCACCCTCACTCCAACAACCCTTACTTCAACCACCCTAACTCCAACCACCACCACTACAACCACAGTCACTCCAACTACCCTTACTTCAACCACTCTAACTCCAACAACCCTCACTGCAACAACCCTCACTCCAACAACCCTCACTGCAACCACCCTCACTCCAACCACCCTCACTCCAACAACCCTTACTTCAACCACCCTAACTCCAACCACCACCACTACAACCACAGTCACTCCAACTACCCTTACTTCAACCACTCTAACTCCAACAACCCTCACTGCAACAACCCTCACTCCAACAACCCTCACTGCAACCACCCTCACTCCAACCACCCTCACTCCAACAACCCTTACTTCAACCACCCTAACTCCAACCACCACCACTACAACCACAGTCACTCCAACTACCCTTACTTCAACCACTCTAACTCCAACAACCCTCACTGCAACAACCCTCACTCCAACAACCCTCACTGCAACCACCCTCACTCCAACCACCCTCACTCCAACAACCCTTA
The DNA here is from genome assembly GCF_021292245.1 of Micropterus dolomieu. Taxonomy (NCBI): domain Eukaryota; kingdom Metazoa; phylum Chordata; class Actinopteri; order Centrarchiformes; family Centrarchidae; genus Micropterus; species Micropterus dolomieu. Next base: position 16,410,060 of record NC_060157.1, on the reverse strand, counting down.
CTTCAACCACCCTAACTCCAACCACCACCACTACAACCACAGTCACTCCAACTACCCTTACTTCAACCACTCTAACTCCAACAACCCTCACTGCAACAACCCTCACTCCAACAACCCTCACTGCAACCACCCTCACTCCAACCACCCTCACTCCAACAACCCTTACTTCAACCACCCTAACTCCAACCACCACCACTACAACCACAGTCACTCCAACTACCCTTACTTCAACCACTCTAACTCCAACAACCCTCACTGCAACAACCCTCACGCCAACCACCCTCACTCCAACAACCTTTACTTCAACCACCCTAACTCCAACCACCACCACTACAACCACAGTCACTCCAACTACCCTTACTTCAACCACTCTAACTCCAAACATCACCTCTACAATACCTCGCACTCGGACCACCCGCACTTCAACCACCCGCACTCCAACCACCCGCAATCCGAACAAACGCATTCCAACCACCCGCACTCCAAACAAACGCATTCCAACCAACCACATTTTGAACAACCGTGCTCCAACACCCCGCACTTCAACCACCATCAAGCCAACCACCCGCACTCTGACCACCCGCACTTTGACCACTATCCTTCCAAAATCCCGCACTTCGACCACCATCACTCCAACATCCCGCACTTCAACCACCATCACTCCAAAATCCCGCACTTCGACCACCATCACTCCAACATCCCGCACTTCAACCACCATCACTCCAAAATTCCGGACTTCGACCACCATCACTCCAACATCCCGCACTTCAACCACAATCCCTCCAACATCCCTGACTTCGACCACCATCACTCCAGCATCCCGCACTTCGACCACCATCACTCCAAAATCCCGGACTTCGACCACCATCACTCCAACATCCCGCACCTCAACCACCATCACTCCAACCTCCCACACTTCAACCACCATCACTCCAACATCCCTGACTTCGACCACCATCACTCCAACATCCCGCACTTCAACCACCATCACTCCAGCATCCCGCACTTCGACCACCATCACTCCAACATCCCGCACTTCAACCACCATCACTCCAACATCCCGCACTTCGACCACCATCACTCCAGCATCCCGCACTTCGACCACCATCACTCCAGCATCCCGCACTTCGACCACAATCCCTCCAACATCCCGCACCTCAACCACCATCACTCCAACCTCCCACACTTCAACCACCATCACTCCAACATCCCTGACTTCGACCACCATCACTCCAACATCCCGCACTTCAACCACCATCACTCCAGCATCCCGCACTTCGACCACCATCACTCCAACATCCCGCACTTCAACCACCATCACTCCAACATCCCGCACTTCGACCACCATCACTCCAGCATCCCGCACTTCGACCACCATCACTCCAGCATCCCGCACTTCGACCACAATCCCTCCAACATCCCGCACCTCAACCACCATCACTCCAACCTCCCACACTTCAACCACCATCACTCCAACATCCCTGACTTCGACCACCATCACTCCAACATCCCGCACTTCAACCACCATCACTCCAGCATCCCGCACTTCGACCACCATCACTCCAACATCCCGCACTTCAACCACCATCACTCCAACATCCCGCACTTCGACCACCATCACTCCAGCATCCCGCACTTCGACCACCATCACTCCAGCATCCCGCACTTCGACCACAATCCCTCCAACATCCCGCACCTCAACCACCATCACTCCAACCTCCCACACTTCAACCACCATCACTCCAACATCCCTGACTTCGACCACCATCACTCC
>NC_060157.1:16404059-16408186 GCF_021292245.1 Micropterus dolomieu | reverse complement strand
ATCAGGGACACCCCACGAGGCGAGATCTTGTGTGGAGGCCCAGACCGAGGGAGGTTGGCGGTGGTGTGGTGCTTCTTCCATTTCCTGATAACTGCACCGACAGTTGATCTTTTCTCTCCAAGTTGCTTTCCGATTCTCTTGTAGCCCATCCCAGCCTTGTGCAGATCAACAATCTTGTCCCTGATGTCCGTAGAAAGCTCTTTGGTCTTGCCCATGGTGGTGATGTTGGATGCTGGTTGTTTGGGTGTTGACAGGTGTCTTTTATACAGGTAACGAGGTGAGACAGGTGTATTTGATGTAGATAATTGGTTGGGATTGGGGCTGTGTCTTAAAGAAAGACTAACTGGCTTGTAGGAGCCAGAATACTTGCTGTTTGGTAGGGGGTCATATACTTGTTTTTCCTCATCAGATGGTTATCAATTTTTATAAATTCATATGATGTGATTTTCTGGAATTTTCTTTGGGATTCTGTCTTTCACTGTTAGAATGTACATATGATTAAAATTATAGATTGTCGCATTCTTTGTAAGTGGGCAAACCTGCAAAATCAGCAAGGGGTCAAATACTTTTTTCCCCCACTGTAGCTATGGCATGCTAAGACCAGATGCAGACCAGCACTTTTAAATGCAAACTATTATGGTGGGGACTTGGCACCAGGGGGGATGCTTAGTGTAGAGGGAGACAGAGACAGCCAATTAAACATACTGGGGAAATAAGGTACATTTGAAATGCTTTTTTCATTGTACCCGCAGGGAAGCGCTAAGTGTCAAGTGTCTTCACTTTCTCCACTTTGGTTAAATGCATGGATGGATTCAAGAGGTGTATATAGGAGGTCAGAACTGATCCAGATTTATTTATTGGCTCAGTTGGTCATAAAGGAGGTTTTATCCTCACATTGCATTATGCAAGCCAAGATCTCTGCTAGCTACAGGTGAAAGATAACAGCTCTGCAGACATAGATTCTCCCAGTCTCTCTCTCGCCTTCCCTCCTCTCTGTATATTTCTCTTTCTCTCTCAGGATGGATGAGTTTAATACCGAGGTGGTTAGAAAGAAAGGCAGTTTTCCTCACTGAAGTGTATTCTTTACTCTGACTGGAATAAAAACCAAGCCTCTCCTCCTCTTCCTCTGATCCTGCCACATCTCCTCCATTGGCCTTTGGCTTCTCTTTACTTCCCCTTCTTCTCTCTCTTCTGCTCTGTTTTTCTCACTCTGTTCTATTACAGAGGCATTGCATTGATTGCTTAAATGCATCTAGTCATCTATAAGAGATAAGCTGATTTTGAAAGGCATTGCCCTAATGGATATGTTCAGTCTCAATGTCTTTCACACATTTTTTTTTACAAATTCTCTCACTTTAAGCCAGATGCACATACACACAGAATCGGCCCAGCTGAGGCACCCAGGTAGGATCTAAAAATGTTTCCAAGAAAGAAAACACACAGCCTTTTCTGAAAGTCCAGTATTTTAAGAAAATACCAGAATAGAACTACCTTCTGGTGCAGCACTAGATAGTTTTGTTGGTTTCAGTCATTCATGAAGCACAAACCCATAAGTTTACAGTTTCATTAATGACAAATTGGCAGCATACGACCTCAATAAAGTTGAGCAGCGTGGGTGGTTTGTGCTTATTACCATTTGAAATTAATTTATACACATGGTTACACTTGTATGCACTAGTAGTTGGGTAAATTAATTTATCTTATGCTTTATGGATAATTCGCTCGCACAATTCAAAAACCCTTAGAAAAAGTGACAGGAGGTCTACATGCTTGCCTTTGAAGAGACATGGTACTGAGAAGTTTGGGAAACGTGTCAGTGGGGGAGCAGGGTGGTGTGGGGTTGGAGAAGATAACCATTCCAGTCTACCTCATCAACAAAAAGAGCTAGAAAAGCAATAGCAAGGAAATAAATGTCGAGAAAAGCTGCTAAATAGGAGAAAAACAAGAGCATGCTCTGCCTTTGCTCTGACCTGGTTCCAGTAAATCCGCCTACTTTACACGATGAACATTACCTCCACACTGTATTTATAGAGCCTTTTGGTGTGTGCTTTTGTGTGTAAGCTGAGTGTATATGTATGTGATTTTTTTTTTCACGTGTGGCCATGATTGCAGAGCAAAATGCAGTTAGTCCATGTCGACGATGACATATGGGGGCAGGGAGTCTAATAGCACAGTTTGAGGAAAAAAAGTGACCCATGTTAAAACCCCTGTTTGTAGCGAGCGGCAATCCTAAAGGCTGCATATTGGAGCCATTGTGGAAGCACCATATGATTCAGTTCCTCTCAGAGCCACAAGATGCTTGTTACAAATAAGCCATAAATTGAAATGACTTCCCAACTTCTCTCTTAAAATGCAATGTCAGTACTTTACTCCACAATAGGTCATTATTGCTAACAAAACATATGAGCTTTGGGATATGGTGGCTTGAGTGACAGATGCCTTAAGCGGTGTTCAGACCAACTTTGGCTCTCCATGGAAAAACGGAGCCCTGTCATTCATTTGAACGAGGTCGGTTCGGCAAAGCAGCGGAGATGCCAATGTATGGGGTTGTGGCAAAAAAAGGAGAACCATGAATGTCTGTACAGAGATTTGAGCCAATCCATCCAGTAGTTGCTGAGATATTTCAGTCCAAAACAAAGTGGTTGACCGACTGACCAACATTGCCATCCCTAGAGCTACGCCGCTTGCAGAGCTAAAAGGCCAACTTGAAGAAATTGAAGACAAGACACATTGACTTTTTCAGCAACCGAACCTTAGTAAGGTGTTTGATAATTCTTACAGGTCTCTGATGTAATAGACATGGGCTTCCCCGTATATGCCCATGCACATTCCCTAGCCACCTCCCTGTGAATGTGGATGGAAGGATGTCACAAATACTTTAATGTATTTAGGTAAGCATGTAAGTTGTGTACAAACCCAGCTGCCCAGTTTCCAAATTTGTATTTTCCCATGTGAGGACCGGCAAGCAGTAAAACCAAATCTAGGTTTTGAGTCAGTGAAAACACCAGCTCCATAGTTACTGAACTGTTGAAGTAGTTTCATAGGCCATTTTGACTCCCAAAGCAATGGGGACAGGGAAAAGACAATTTCCATTTATTATTTTTTGATAACCAGAGACTCCTTTCTCCTTTCCTTTCTCCTCTTCTTAAACAGTAACCCAGTAGAAAATTCTGCATAAGCTCACCTCCAGCAAGCTCCACAGGTATACTGGATGCTATAAGGTGTGAGCAGTATACCCACACACTGTTTAAAAATAGAGAGGGCCCTGACAGTCCTACACGAAGCTTCACAGCAGAGACCTCTCTGTTGAAATGGTCTCTAGCCTTATGACTCTTATCCAAAACTTCAATCCCTGCTCCTTTCTCCTCCTCTTCTCTGCTCCTCCTCCTTTCTCTTCCTCTCTTCTCTCTCTCCAGGGAGGGGATTTTGCTTCTATAAGTCTTCTATCACACTGAATATTTTACAAAAGCACTTTTTTTCTCCTATAGCACACATACACACACTGCTGACTTTCTCACGGAAGTGTTCTCACTTTCATTCCCTCACGCTCTTCACAACTGTCATCTTCCATGCGTTGTCTCCGTCTTTTATTCTTCCCTTTTTCTTGTCATCTTCATCTCAATCTTAGTTTCTCCTCTGAATGCTCCGCTTTGTCTGGCACCAGTGCTCTCTCTTAATTCCCCTTGACTTTTCTCTCTACTTCTCACTTGCACTCACCCTAAACCAAACCTCTTTGCTCCTTCCGTTCTCATTTTTAACACACATCTACAGTTACTTTCTTACATCCTACCTTTTGTGACTATTCCAGGAATGCATTTGCATTGTATAGGCCTTAAAATGATCAGTTGCCACATAATCAATACCGTCTCTGTTTGGCCTCTATGCTATCTTTCTGCTTTGTTTAGTTATAATGCAAAACTGATAATAATTGGTTGATGGGTCAGTTTCACTACTTAACTATAAGTTGTCAAATGGTTAACTTCACTGGTCATTAAGGTTGAACTAAACTGTCATTATTTTACACTACTGAAGAAGCTTTTATACAAGATTGGTTGCACAGATCGCCACTTTAGGAAGCTGCAGCTAAAGTGTACAGTCAGACATGTTCTCCCAAGCAATTTCCTCAG
>NC_060157.1:16398575-16403959 GCF_021292245.1 Micropterus dolomieu | reverse complement strand
TTTTTTTTTTCACGTGTGGCCATGATTGCAGAGCAAAATGCAGTTAGTCCATGTCGACGATGACATATGGGGGCAGGGAGTCTAATAGCACAGTTTGAGGAAAAAAAGTGACCCATGTTAAAACCCCTGTTTGTAGCGAGCGGCAATCCTAAAGGCTGCATATTGGAGCCATTGTGGAAGCACCATATGATTCAGTTCCTCTCAGAGCCACAAGATGCTTGTTACAAATAAGCCATAAATTGAAATGACTTCCCAACTTCTCTCTTAAAATGCAATGTCAGTACTTTACTCCACAATAGGTCATTATTGCTAACAAAACATATGAGCTTTGGGATATGGTGGCTTGAGTGACAGATGCCTTAAGCGGTGTTCAGACCAACTTTGGCTCTCCATGGAAAAACGGAGCCCTGTCATTCATTTGAACGAGGTCGGTTCGGCAAAGCAGCGGAGATGCCAATGTATGGGGTTGTGGCAAAAAAAGGAGAACCATGAATGTCTGTACAGAGATTTGAGCCAATCCATCCAGTAGTTGCTGAGATATTTCAGTCCAAAACAAAGTGGTTGACCGACTGACCAACATTGCCATCCCTAGAGCTACGCCGCTTGCAGAGCTAAAAGGCCAACTTGAAGAAATTGAAGACAAGACACATTGACTTTTTCAGCAACCGAACCTTAGTAAGGTGTTTGATAATTCTTACAGGTCTCTGATGTAATAGACATGGGCTTCCCCGTATAATAATAATAATCCTTATTTGTAGAGCACTTTTCAAAAACAAGTTACAAAGTGCTTTAACAAGTGTAAAGAATAATACAAAAAAAGCCCATGCACATTCCCTAGCCACCTCCCTGTGAATGTGGATGGAAGGATGTCACAAATACTTTAATGTATTTAGGTAAGCATGTAAGTTGTGTACAAACCCAGCTGCCCAGTTTCCAAATTTGTATTTTCCCATGTGAGGACCGGCAAGCAGTAAAACCAAATCTAGGTTTTGAGTCAGTGAAAACACCAGCTCCATAGTTACTGAACTGTTGAACTAGTTTCATAGGCCATTTTGACTCCCAAAGCAATGGGGACAGGGAAAAGACAATTTCCATTTATTATTTTTTGATAACCAGAGACTGCTTTCTCCTCTTCTTAAACAGTAACCCAGTAGAAAATTCTGCATAAGCTCACCTCCAGCAAGCTCCACAGGTATACTGGATGCTATAAGGTGTGAGCAGTATACCCACACACTGTTTAAAAATAGAGAGGGCCCTGACAGTCCTACACGAAGCTTCACAGCAGAGACCTCTCTGTTGAAATGGTCTCTAGCCTTATGACTCTTATCCAAAACTTCAATCCCTGCTCCTTTCTCCTCCTCTTCTCTGCTCCTCCTCCTTTCTCTTCCTCTCTTCTCTCTCTCCAGGGAGGGGATTTTGCTTCTATAAGTCTTCTATCACACTGAATATTTTACAAAAGCACTTTTTTTCTCCTATAGCACACATACACACACTGCTGACTTTCTCACGGAAGTGTTCTCACTTTCATTCCCTCACGCTCTTCACAACTGTCATCTTCCATGCGTTGTCTCCGTCTTTTATTCTTCCCTTTTTCTTGTCATCTTCATCTCAATCTTAGTTTCTCCTCTGAATGCTCCGCTTTGTCTGGCACCAGTGCTCTCTCTTAATTCCCCTTGACTTTTCTCTCTACTTCTCACTTGCACTCACCCTAAACCAAACCTCTTTGCTCCTTCCGTTCTCATTTTTAACACACATCTACAGTTACTTTCTTACATCCTACCTTTTGTGACTATTCCAGGAATGCATTTGCATTGTATAGGCCTTAAAATGATCAGTTGCCACATAATCAATACCGTCTCTGTTTGGCCTCTATGCTATCTTTCTGCTTTGTTTAGTTATAATGCAAAACTGATAATAATTGGTTGATGGGTCAGTTTCACTACTTAACTATAAGTTGTCAAATGGTTAACTTCACTGGTCATTAAGGTTGAACTAAACTGTCATTATTTTACACTACTGAAGAAGCTTTTATACAAGATTGGTTGCACAGATCGCCACTTTAGGAAGCTGCAGCTAAAGTGTACAGTCAGACATGTTCTCCCAAGCAATTTCCTCAGTTGATGTAACTTTTCATCAGGCTACATTCCTAATGTTAAATCAATGCATAAATGAAGATTGCATAGGAATTTTGCTCTTTATCTACTTTATCTATGAATTATTTATGTGATGCACTCTGTTTTACAGTCTTTGTGTTTGTGTGTTGATTCACGGGGCGGCTGTGGCTCAGGAGGTAGAGCGGGTTAGCCGTTAATCGGAAGGTCGGCGGTTCCCCCTGGTTGCGTGTCGAAGTGTCCTTGGGCAAGATACTGAACCCCGATTTGCCCCTGTATGTGTATGAATGAGTGTGAATGTTAGTTTCCGTTTGAGCACTTAGGCTCAGTGTATGAATGTGTATGACTGGTGAATGCAGATGTAGTGTAAAAGCGCTTTGAGTGGTCGAAAAGACTAGAAAGGCGCTATACAAGTACGGAGCATTTACATTCAGCCCCTAGAGTTTTGATAATGTGTATTTCATCTGGAAAATTTGCTTTTTTATTTTATCATCTCATCTCAGAGGCATATTATACAGAAAACTGGTGTCATCCAGTCCACTGTGACTGGGCTACCATTTCCCTTCTTCTCCTTCCCAGTCATCATCTCTCTCTCTCTTTCTCTCTCTCTCTCTCTCTCTCTCTCATTTCAATTCAATTCAAATCAAATTAGCTTTATTGGCATGAATGTGTAACAACAATATTGCCAAAGCATCATACAAACTACATAAGAACAATCAACCCCATCTCTCTCTCTCTCTCTCTCTCTCTCTCTCTCTCTCTCTCTCTCTCTCGTTGTGATGACATGCATAAAAGTCAGATGGAGACAACTGAAGTGAAGTACACTGCTGGATCCTACACAACAGCTTACTGCTAAGCCACACAATAGCCTAAAGTGTACAGGTGTTTGCAGTAGCCTCAGGCTAATTGCACTCAGTGTGCACCTCCTGAACATGTAAGACTGAATGAGGACCGCCACAGTCAGCCAGCAATCAGAGATGCAGACTACATGTGAACTATACCCGCCAAGCTGCATCAATACTTTAACATTTTACTGAAGTGAAATCATAGTGTAATAGCTACAGTACTCCACAGGATGAGCTGCATTAACTTTGAGGATGGATTTTAACAAACGTACAGATAAAACATCTGCAGAATTATGTATGGAACTAAACTAAGGCTAAACTAAACTAAACTAATAATTTTAATAAACAGTTTACAGTAATTGCTTAAAGTAAAAATATTTTTATGAGTGTGATGATAGTTTTTCATTGTTTTATCTGCCCTATGGAGTGCAAAATGTCTATGGTTGTCTGAGTGGTTACCTATATAATTTTGTGAAGTCAGAACCTAAATACATCCTGATATCAGTTCACCAAAATGTTCATAGCTATTTCATTATGAATTTTTTCCTCTGAGTTGAAATGCCATCTTGTGAAGGTCTTCTCACCTTAGATAGACTCTAAACTTCCACTCATCATTCATCTTGCGTTATTTTCCCAGACCGTGGCTCCCTGAATGAAGGGTTTGGGTATTGGAATCATTGATAGGGAGCGGCCTTGAGTTGACCACTAAAGCAAAAGAGTGGTTGGAAAATAATTCTCTGACCTGCCTGTGTTTGTGGAGGTGTTTGGGGAGATACCATCTGTGTGTCATTACGTGTGTGTATGCTGCTTACATGCCCAACATCCATTGTTCCATCATCCTCCTCTTCCTCATTGTTCCAGATCTTGCTTTTCATTTTTATTGCCGCTTGTGTCCCTTCTTTTAACCCTCCCTCTCGCTATCATTCCCACTCTAACTTTCCCATGAGACCAAATGACCTCGTTTTCATCTTAAGACTCATGCTTGAGCAAACTTGTTCTCGTCATGCACAAAAACATGCACACATGCTGAGGTGCTAGTGCAGAAGTAGCACGATTTGCAGCAAAAAGGCGCATATTATATCTCTCTAAATGCCTCTAATGTAAAAAATGTGGCTTTTGCTCAAACTCTTTCTGCTTGATACCCCATAGCCTTTGCAACACCAGACATTCCAGTGGCTCAGTAATCTGCCATGATTTCCACTATAAGCGTTTCTGTATGTAACGTCTACATGTGTGTATAATGGGAACAGCGGTGTCCTTGGTCCCTGTGATTCTTATGCTTCCCTTTTTTAGAGCAGAAGTGTGTGCATATGTGTGTGAGGCAGAAACCTGGAGGGTTCAGATTGCCGCAGATGTGACATGGTAAATCAGAAACCCCTCACAAACTGATAATCTTAAACCTCACATGGCAGAGCTGCCCCTAACACCCCTGAATCTCAAAGGCAAGTCATGGTTAAGATTTTAATAGTAGCCAAATTATAATTGTTATAATCAAAACAGATGTACTATGTTAGCAGTTGTTTCAGGTTAAAATACACTTAAACCTTTGAAAATTCAATTATCTGTCAGCCTCAGGGTTAAACCTAATCCAGAGAGAATACATGTCTTGTATATGGGTTTCCAAAGGGGAAGCATTTAATGAGAACATATTTAGCAGAATACCGTATGCTTTTTTCTTTTACCATTTATTCAGGCAAGTCAATTGAAAACACATGGACGAGTTTGATTCAAAAGTTTAACATTAGCGTTTGCAACAGGTAGTGGTGAAGAACACAGAGAACCAAAACACCTGACAATCTGTGCTTGCTGTTTTTAAAACAGAGGAAACGAAATCACTGGGATGCAGCTCTGCTTATTATTTTTAATTTTCTATTTTTTTGTTTTTGCGGTCAGTGCTGCAGTTCAGGCTCACAACATGTAGTCTTCCTCATTCCCGTCAGAAGCTCTTTTATTGACAGTGGTTTGCAGCAAAACAGTCAAGAATTTCTCCACACTTGTATGAGACAGACAGGTGTGTTGAAGGACAAGCAGGAATAGACAAAAATAAAGAAAAACTCCTGCATTTGGAGCCTCATCTGGCATTTCAGTGCGGAGGTGTAACATACAGACTAAACAAAGGGACAGAGAGTGGTTCATTGTGAGGAGGAAGTGAAGGAATGGAGTAAAAGTGGGGAGATGGTGCGACATCACGGCTGGGGAGAAACAGTGCTAGAGGGTCGTAAGACCATATTAGTGTGAGGAACTGTGAACTCTTGTGTCTGTGTGTTAGATAGTGTGTGTGCATCTGTATGTGTTTCTCCCTGTCTCACTCTGTCTCTTACTTTGTTTACGTGTGTGTGTGTGTGTGTGTGCATGCAAACTGAGGTGTGGATTGAGGCTCTCAATTGAAGTCTGTGTTTTTGGAGAGGCACTCTGCGCGGTGCGTCCA
>NC_060157.1:16383143-16398475 GCF_021292245.1 Micropterus dolomieu | reverse complement strand
CTTGCTGTTTTTAAAACAGAGGAAACGAAATCACTGGGATGCAGCTCTGCTTATTATTTTTAATTTTCTATTTTTTTGTTTTTGCGGTCAGTGCTGCAGTTCAGGCTCACAACATGTAGTCTTCCTCATTCCCGTCAGAAGCTCTTTTATTGACAGTGGTTTGCAGCAAAACAGTCAAGAATTTCTCCACACTTGTATGAGACAGACAGGTGTGTTGAAGGACAAGCAGGAATAGACAAAAATAAAGAAAAACTCCTGCATTTGGAGCCTCATCTGGCATTTCAGTGCGGAGGTGTAACATACAGACTAAACAAAGGGACAGAGAGTGGTTCATTGTGAGGAGGAAGTGAAGGAATGGAGTAAAAGTGGGGAGATGGTGCGACATCACGGCTGGGGAGAAACAGTGCTAGAGGGTCGTAAGACCATATTAGTGTGAGGAACTGTGAACTCTTGTGTCTGTGTGTTAGATAGTGTGTGTGCATCTGTATGTGTTTCTCCCTGTCTCACTCTGTCTCTTACTTTGTTTACGTGTGTGTGTGTGTGTGTGTGCATGCAAACTGAGGTGTGGATTGAGGCTCTCAATTGAAGTCTGTGTTTTTGGAGAGGCACTCTGCGCGGTGCGTCCAAAGGCCATGTGTGGCCACAAAAGGAATGAATTAATTCATGGACACACACACACAAACACACACACACAGATGCAAATGGATGCTAGAAACAAAGGTTTTACAGTTTAATTTATTCCCCAGAGAGGGCAAAGCTAACAATGAGACCAGTGGCTTAACACATGTACATGTGCATTTGAATTTGCACAAGTGTGTGAGTGTGTGTGTAGGTGGATCGTGGGTAGGTGCATTAGAGGGTCTGTATTTGTTTGACAGAGGGAGTGAGCAGTGTGTGTGTGTGCATGTGTGTGTGTGTGTGTGTGTGTGTGTGATGTGTGTGTGTGTGTGTGTGTGTGCTTGAAAGAGAGAGTTCTCCATCCACACAAGTGTTTCTTAGTCATCCAAGTCAATTAAATGTAACTACAAGTGTCCGCCTAACACACACACACATACACACAAATGAAGTTGGTTGGTAAAAGTATCATTGGCTCATAGCCCTGAAGGGAGTTGCATTTTAAGTCATTGATACATTGTGTACTTCCCTTGTGTGTGTGAGTGTATGTCCGCACACACTCAACTACTCAACCCAGTGCAGAAGATTTATGCAGAGAAAACCACTTGACAGCAAATGTTGTTTCTCTCCACTGACCCCCCAGTCACAAACATAAATGTGTAATGCACACTCACACACAGAATTCCACATTTCTTCCCCTGAGTATAACACATCCTCTGAATGTTTTATAATGATCTCAAACTTTTGAAACATTACCAACATTTCCTCCCTCTCTCTGCCCCCTTTCGTCTAATCTCATATGTCTGCCAAAAGCGTTTATGTTGCATTCTGTGAGTTGTGCGTGTGACAGAGCTGACAGGAGCCGTTTAATTCTGTGGTTTTATGTTTGACACGTGAGCCATGTGCGACATGGTCGTGTCTGCCTGGCATGGCAATTTCTTCTGCACCACAAACTTTTTGCGTGAAGTCAATTTTTCCCAACCTGCATGCATGAGTGAAGCACGAAATACAGTTGCTGTTGTTTGTTTTAGATGTGAATGTTGTATAAATGCAATACTTATTCACAATGAAGACAAATGAGAAAGAGCAGCATTGTTTTCCTCACACTTATAGGCGCTATATACATACATCAGGATGAGTATAGTTATCAGAATAAGTCAGAAAACATCAGATTGTTTCTGTATTTAAATTAGCAATAACTGCAAAATGAATATAACAACAACAAACAAAATATAAAGCAGGTGTCACAATCTTTAATTTATTATCCACATGGTAATTCCTGTATAATACTGGCAAAACAAGGAAATTATTGTATTCCAGTGCTCCACTTAAAGCTCCATTCTGACATCTGACTTTCATTCTGTTTTCATATGACAAATGATAAAATGCAGATTTGTGATTGGTGGTCAAATTTACAACCTGTTGTCCAGGGATAATGGTAATTCCTGGGTTTCCTGATTATTCTCTGTCTGTACATTTGTCTTACAGCAGAAACAGAAACTGATATACTGACTGAGAATCACAGAGATAGCTGGAGATAGAAGAATGGTGGCTCTTTAACATTGTTAACATTGTTGTTGATGTATGGTTGACAAGCTGCAGCATTTTCTAAAAACTCTCAAAAGAACTGGCGATTTCAAATCAACAAAGCCTACATGGGAGAGTATTTTCAGAAATGTCTATTTCCACGGAGAGAAAATGCCAGCTTAGTAGGGACAGGACGCCAAAATCAAGAGAAACGCTGTTTTCAATTTAATCCACATTATTATGAACATAGTCAAAAAGACAAACGAGAAAAAAAGACCCCAAACGGAAAGCGAGCTGCTGCAGGAGGCATCACAGGTGCTACGCTGGCTGCTTCAGTCAGTGGTGAACATTTCTGGGTAAGATCAGTTAAGCATCCACCAATACACAGAAAGCTGTGCTATTGCACACTTGGGGTTACACAGGCTTATAAAACAGTGTATTGATCGATAATTTAATTAAATTCCCTGTTACTGTATGTTCTTGCTCCCCGCAGAAGCACACAATTCTCTGAAGGCACATGTGCTCAAAGCTCACCAATGATTAGTGCGATTAATATACAGGACGTGGCCACAATAAATGTAACACCTGTATAATGTCATACAATACAATACAATAGCCCTACTATTTAACTGGATACTCCATTTCCCCTAACGTTTAATTTGAGAACAAAGTATTAGATACACCTTATATAACTCTTAGTTGTATCCTGTAGACAAAACATAAGCTGTACCCTTCAATATAATGCAAGCAAACAAAACCACAAATTATGGCCTCAAAAATTAACTACTAACAACAGAGCAAAGTATTGGAGCACTAGCAGTCGGTCTGTCAATTGATCTACCACTTTAATCCAGACTGAAATATCTCTGTAGCTATGGATCACCGTGAAATTCAGTCGACATTCATGTTCTACACAGAATAAATTGTTATCACGTTGGTGATTGGTGAACCTTTCTTCTAGCTCTGTCATTTGTTAAAATTGTTATTTGTCAAATACATTATGGTATATTAAATACTGCAAAGCTAAAGCCAGTCCCACCAGCCTCAGTTGCTCTTTTTGTTTAGTTCTAATTAGCAAATGTTAGCCTTCTAACATTAGAAATTATGGTGGGGGGAACATATGGTGGGTCAACATTACTTGAAAACATCAGGATGTCAGCATTGTCATTGTGAGCACTGTGCTTCATAAAGCTTCTATGGGCCATCAGTAGTCTTCTTTCAGTACAACGACCAACACTGAGCAACTACTAAATATTTTCAGACAATGTGAAAGGTTTGTTTAATGTTTGGTATTATTTGTAACCATTGGTGGAAGTGTGATCATCTGAATGACTTTTAAACTGTGCGTGAATAACATTTTAAAAAAGTCTGGTTGGGGGTCCATTAAAACTGATTGCTTTTATTGCTAGAAATGTGAGGCAGTCCAACATGGAAACAGTACACAACCACAGCAGGGTCATGCTTTTGTTCATAAAAAATTCTACAGCAAAATACTTTAAACATGTAAATGCACGAACATTATGCAATCAATAATATTTTTAGGATTGTCTTCTTTTTCTCCTCGCTCATGATCCCTTACTAACCTCTCCGTCACTCTCTCTCTCTCTTTCTCTCTCTCGCTAGCTCGTTGTCATGTGAAGCTCTGATTCTCTAGCTTGATGTTACATCCAACTTGGAGAGGATGCTTGTTCCTTCCGGTGTGTGTGCGATTCTGTACGTATGAGTGTATATCCAACTTATCCACACAGTCTCATTCAAGAAGTTACTTACACACAATCACTTGCCCCTTACCTTAACCATAACCATCACAACTACATACTTAACCTTAACCCTTACACTAACCTTTACCTAATTGTAACCTGAGCCCTAAAGCCACGTCTTAACCCTCCACCTGCGGGCGGGGACCTCAATTATTGTGACATGAGTGTATTCAGGTTAAAGTCCCCACAAGGATATAAAAACATTACACACACACACACACACGTGTGTATGTGTGTGCCTGCAGGTCTTGCCTCCGGTTATTCTGGTGTCAGAAAAAACGAGCCTGTCAGCCCGACATTGCATCATTCTATGTAAACTACAGACACACATACACACAGTTTTGTAAAAAAAAAAAAAAAAAACAAGATACTCTGTGGGCCTTCTCCCTGAGGACGCACTTACTGTGCTAGACCTGCACAGATCCACTCTCCTAATGAGGGAACAGGAAACAAGAGGACACACACCAGGGAAAGAGAAAGAGAGAGAAAAATAGAGAAGGGAGGGAGTGAAAGGTGAGGAAGTATTTTAGACAGAGTGGTGTAAAGCAGATGAATCATACCATTCAGAATAAGGCAACACTTGTATATTCATGTGGCGTGTGTGTGTGTGTGTGCTTTTGACACTACATGATTTTGGCAGATTTTACATGTGTCTGCATTTGGAAATGGGTTTCTCTCTCTCTTTCTCTCTCTGGGCAGATGTGATGAATTTTCATTAGAACGTTTCCTTATTAAGCCTGTTTCTGGCCTTGTGTACGCCTCGTAGTCACACACACAAACATGCGCGCACTGTCTCTTCTACTTACACACACAAAAACAGAACACACGCACAGGCCTTAGATGAGAGCAATAAGGGAATTAGTGGTTATAACAAGCTCGGAGAAGACCCCATACTAGGAGGTCAGTGGAAGAAGCAAATGTAATTTGGGTATTGATGCAACACAGACACACACACGTACTAACCATTACATGATTTCCACACATGCGTAACTCTTAATACTTAAGTTCTGTGTGTATCCATTCACCCTCTTTCTCACTCTTGTAACCTGTCGTACACTTGATTTTAACAAGCACAGAAATGCTGATAATTGGCCCTTCGTCCGCTTCTCCTCTTCAGCTTTTCTCTCCTGTGTGCTCTGCCACGTCAAGTCTTTTATTTGTCCCACTTTCACATCACAGCATCTTGATAAGGCCTGGGACCGACCTCAGGCTGCTGCGCACTTCGCTCAATATTGAGCACACACTCGTCGGCTGAGGCAATGAGCTTAGTACGAATCAGTGGACTGATTTCTGTTTAATGCCATTATATTTTTACTGTAAATTAAGTTTTGTAGGCCATAATGTTATTAATGGCAATATGAAAGGGCTTTCAGCTGTGTCTAGAATATTCATTGTGTTATTATTTTCTAATTATACCCGGTGCAATTCTTACATAAGGTTGTGAATCTAATTTCTTCTGAAGAATTTGAACGCTGAGCTAGAAAAGAAGTCAATTTTGACGTGTTGCCTCACGTATATCACAGTTGATCTTGACTGATCAATAAGAAACATGCTGCAATTGTCACATTTTGTTATACACAGATGAAGAGACACACATTGATTTGCACACAAGAAGCACAAAAATGATGATCATTCTTAGGGCAAACGTGGTAATCATTATTGATAATCTTATGAAAGGTGATGGTAATTGTGGGCTTAATTACCCTTAAAGGGGTTGTGGGACACAGAACATTTCTTTCTTTTGTGTTGTAGGTGTGTGTACATATGTGAGTGTCTTGAATGTGTTTATTTGATATACACACAAACACACACATACACACACACAGACACACACACACATACAAGTAACGAGGCCCTAGCACAGTAGGATTAGTGGTTGTAAAGTACAGGAAACACAAACATGTCCACAATCTTCCTCGTTGTTATTCCCATTAGTCTAACAGTTAGAACATCAGGGGTTGCCACATCAGTCTTAACCCCTGATGTTATTCCCCCCCACCTTGGTGAGGAATTGCCATGATTAAACCTTTCGGACTAGAGGGGATTGGCGAGTGCAAAACGACAAGATGAAAGCCACGCAGAGGCTAAGAAAGGTGCAGGAGCGGGATTGTGAAAAAAGAAAAAAAACACAAACAGAAAGGAAGCAAGAGAGGCAGGGAAAGACAAAGAGGCTTTTAAGTGAAATGATCATGCTGCTGGTTGAAAGGATAAACATGTTGTTCCTGCAGAATCTCACACCTGTGTTCACGCTGATGTAGGCAGGCACATGTGACATGTCAAACACTAATGAGGGACACATATATTTTCTTTTCTTCAGTAGGTCATTCTGTTTGCATATTTTATTTAGTAATGAGCTGCAAAAAGCACCATATTTTTTCTTAATTTCCCTGTTGGACAGGGCTTAATGGGAAAGGATGGCTAAAGAGATGAGTGCCAGTGAAAAGCAGATTTTCTTAGAATGATGCAGAGAACCTCTGAAACACTTCCCCTCTGTGCTGATAAAAATATATTCTATTCCCTTTGATTCATTTGTGAGCTTTGCTGCAGCCTGAACACAACACTTGTGAACAAGCACACAGACACACTCAAGACACGCACAGGCAATTTGATTTAAAGTGGGGAAGATAACGTGTGATGTCTCGGATAGATCGGTGTGCCTTCACACTTTAGTATGTGTGTCTGTGTGCGTTAATGGGTGTGCATTTCAAAAGCATAAGCAAAATGTACAACAAACCATGCAATTCTTCATTGTGTGTTGCATGGAAGCCATGCTACATGCTCATTCAAAAGGATGTACACTGATTTTGTTTTTTTCCAAATTGAGTTGAAATGAATGAATCAAGATCCAGTGAACTTTTTACATTTCAGTTTTGTTTCACCATATCCGTGTGACCAGTTGTCTGGACCACTTTTAACACTGAATAGCAATATGAGGAGAATTTCATGTTTAAAGATCTAGGCATGTTATAGAATGTGTCATAGCATGATCTGATGTTTAATAATTGCTTATTATGACAAAACAAGTACTTGCACACTCAGAAAGATCCATTTAAACGGTGACATTAGCCATCCCTCACTCCCTTTATTAAAGCAACATTATATGTTCTTATCTTAAAATAACTTTAAAATAATTTTAATGATACACTGACTTGTGAGTGCCATCTCTGTACTTGCCACTCCAGGTTCTATGTGCTAGCTACTTAACTTTGTACATGTAACTTATTAGCTGGCTTGCTATGTCGCATTATTGTGCTTGCTTGATGTTTGGCTGTGTTAGCAAAGTTGTTGACTCCAGCAAAATCAGCCAGAGGTTTTACACACAGAAGTGTAGCTGCTAGCTATAAATATCGAGTTGATGTTACCAAACTTACTACCAAACACATTTGGACATTTGGACATCTTTAACGTTACTGTAAGTTATCTTCCCTAGGCTGCAGTCTAGCTAGCTCGCCACCCAAGTTTCAAGCAACATCACGCAGCTGCTGGTGAGGAGCTGAGCCACTGTCGTGCTGGAAACAAGCGAGAACACCAGAACCGGGCTCAACAGCCTCTATGGACATAATGCTAATAATGCTAATAAAGCTAATGGCAGAGGCAGAATAGGATGGAGGAAGCTAAGGAGAGAAAAAGAGACTGACCAATCAAGAGGCTCTCCGGCTTTGTGAAAAAAAGGCTGCAAGACAGACGCCGAGCTGGCATTCTTACAGTGTACACTGTTGGACTAGTAACTAATATTGCTATGTCTTGTGTTGTCGCACTTAGTTGATGTTTGGCTGTGTTAGCAACGTTGGTGACTTGTTAGTTTTTGTTCATAATGTAATCGGAACAAATGCACGTGTACAGCTGTTATTTACGGTGAATTACACTCTGAAACAGTAGGGCCGCCAAATCGCACAAAAAAGCAATTAATGTTGCTTTAAGTTTAAATAGGATGACAAAATGCAAAAAGCTCAATTTGTCTTCCACTTCAGTACATCCTCAAATTGATCCCAGATTTAAGGTGACTAGCATAACAATGACCTCTCTTTGAAATCTATTTGTTTGAAATCGGAAACTCATAATGTCAATTTCTTTCAAATATATCATTCTCACTGGTTCATTACACACCATCTGTGTAATGGAGTATGGTGAAAGCCCCTATGGGCCCCTCTCTCAAGGGGGCCTGTAGTGGTTCGAAATACTTCATCATTTCAAAAAATAATAAATTCACAGTCACGTTATCTGATCAGTCACAGTTTCATTACATACTAACAATGAGAACGAATGAAACAAATTCATGACGCCGTTGCTCCATCATCTTTTCATGGCATGAACGTGTGGATGTGAACCAGGAATGTAATGTATGACCACAGAAACTTTTCAATTGCATTTGAAAATATGAATAATCTCTGCCATTGAAATGAGCAAATGAAATGTTGCATTGTACTTAAATGCTTTCATTGTATTTGTGCATGCCTTCGAGTGCTTTCTGACTTTGGGGACAGCCCTTACTCTCATAAACATGAGTCACACAACGCATTATCACACATAGCCTGTTGACACATCCCTACATGCACCCACACACATACATTCACCTGTGCAAACATTCACACGTTGTGAAGTTGTGAAGCTGTGAGGTTGAGAGGTACTCTCAATCTGCCTCTGCAGTTCTGTGTTTTACACTTTGTTCTCATGTACACTATTTTCTCTATCCACCTTTTCACTTAGTCACAGTGTACCTTTCTCCTTGCCTTTCTGTTCCCATTGTTTCTCACCTCTTTCCTCCTCATCTCCCGTCTTTCCCACTCTTCCCCTCTCATCTCCTTTCTTCTCACATCCTCCCATATCGCCTCCTACTCTCCGTCAACTTCAAGGTTTGTACTGACTCAGTATTCTGCAGGTGTGGTGTTTGTAAGGCATCTGAGTTTTTCGGGCAAGAAACAATCACCAGTAACACCCAGAGAAGAAGGACAAAGATCTATCTAAAAGAAAGGACAGGCCATAAACTGATCTTCACACAGCCCATATTCTTTATGAAGCCAGCTACCTTTCAAGCCTTCGGGGAATTCTGGTTAAAACAGGAGAGCTTCGCTGTAACATTTTTTATGGGTTTAAGTTAAACCCATCCTGACAGTGAATACAGGAAAAGTTTGCAAAAACGTTGATGCCAGTCGGTGATTTTTGTAATGGTGCCCGGTAGCTCCAGCAAATCCCTAAAATTGTTCCCAGGACATTGCTGATGGTTTGAAAGTCAACTGTACTAAGTTTTTAAACATCAACTGTGGAGATTTTGGGGTGCCCTTAGTCAGAAAGGTTATGGTGGCCTGCAGGGGAGATTTTTAGAGCAGGCAAAATATCTAAAACTGTGTAGAGGTAGGACCACAGTGCACAAAAGTTAGCATCTCAAAAACATATTGGCAGCATATCTGCTGACCCTTACTGACAAATGACATTTGGTGCTTGCCACTATATTTTAGTGGGGACACTCTGTTCCCAAAGGGATGGATGTGCTCCATTCACATCAAGCCGGCTTCACCTTCACTGTCCTGGAACTTGTCATGGGAATGTTGTTATGCTTACATAATCTTCTGGCAAAACTAGGCCTTTTCAATCCACCACTGAAGTCCCTTGGGCCTCACATACACTCACACAAGGGCGCACATATGGACTTTGGACACACATGTGCCCGCACACACACAAACATGCATCCTTCTGCTCAAACTCATATCTGCACATGTGACATATCCGCATCAACCTTTGCACTTGCTCAGTCACACACTCTAGTACATGCATATACACACACAATGTATCCCAGCACTCTGGATTAGGGGTACAGATTAGAGATTAGGGCCAGCACTGGGATTACACAGTACTCTCCAGCCCCGCCTCCACCATAGATCAGAAGCACCTCTGGCCCTATCATCTACAGTGGTGACGCTACACACACACACACACACACACACACACACACAAGCAGAGAGAAAGAGAAAGAGAGAAAGTGGGGATTTGACATCACTCATATTCATTCCTTAATCCTAAATTAGCACCTGCAAAATGTCATTACTTCAGAGGATTTCTATTGTTTTTCTGTTCTTAGTCCTCATGTCGTATTCTCTGTATTTCTCAGTTCCTATCTTTCTCTGTTTCTCTCCCTCACTTACACACTCACAATCCTGAAGTCATCTTGACAGCATTACTAGCTGACCCCAGCATCACTCACATTAATCAAAGCTCCTTCGAAAATGCCTATTCCCTCCTATCACATATTTCCTGACTTGGTCAATTCCACAGATTTGTCTTAATGTGGTACCCTGTAGATAGAAATCTCCACTAAGGGAAGTCAAGAGAAACAATGGAAAGGAATGATCCAACTGGAATGGGTTTTGTCAAGTATTTGGGACAGGAGAAGGATCTTGAGGATAGATGGCTGAAGCTTCCAGGAAATCTGTCTCCTACGGTAGATGGAGTGTTAAAGGATGTGGGTGAGGATAGCCTGAGGACTGTGCTAAGATGGTATATTGATTGCTGATTCACTATCTAGATCTTTGATTTTCTACCTGGGCGTATAAGCCCTGTTGTGGGGTCACAAGCTATTTTAGGGTGGACATGATAAGAACAGTTTTATGGTGAAATACATATATACAGTATGTGTACTGTACGTGATCATCGGTATGGATGTTGTTATTTTCCATTGTGAAGTGCATTTTCAGGTGCAATGCTAACAGTGAGAGTTACTGTGAGGTGAAAAGAGGAATTAAAAGTCATTCTGAGTGATGTTCACAGCAACTTCAAAAGGTCATGAATTACTGATCTAGATCAGAAGACAAACTTACACACACACACATTTCAGGCTACAACCAAAAAACTAATTTTCCTGTCATTAAAGCCCAGTGCTGTCAGTGTTACTCAGGGCTCCAGTGATTGCTAAAGAAGCAAGCTGCTTTAGGGAAACAGGGACACTGCCCTTTATAAATAAAGTTTAACTTGAATTTGACAGACGTTGCACAGAATCTGCAGACTTTAGCAGAGTAGAGAGAAGCTTAGTGGGTAGCTTAGTATCTGTTGACAAGGCTGGCACGCAACCAGGCTGCCAGAAGCGTTAGTATCCAGATTTGTTCAAAAGTCGACTTGGCTGCCCAATGTGCTGTGTATCTTCAAGGCTAATAGTAACGGCACCCCCTTGTTGTCTTTGACTTCAACCACTGGGGGCTTTCATAATGTTTCATCAGTACCTTTTGCCTGTTTTAACATGCTCGCCCATGCTGCTCTGCAATCCCTTTATCTTTCTGTTACCTAAAAGGTGTCGTCAAAAATAATTCATCCTTTACTTTCCCCCTCTGTAGTGCAATGATTGAAATGTATTTTTCTTTATTTCTTAGGTGAATGCCGTCATGCCATTTGGGTGCCTTGCCCTGCGAGATGGGCGGAATTACAATAGCATATCTGATGTCACAGACAAATATGAGATTGGACAGGTCCTCCGAGCGTGAGTACCATAAAACTTTATGCATGGATCTCTCTTGCCTTCTGTCCTCCTCTCCCATGTAGAATTCATGGGCACATTCCTGTATTCCCAAATGGTCGTTATTGTCTTCATGAATTATTTCAAATTGAATTGGATCCACAATCCCTGAAGATTTGGTTTGGCATATCAAACGTTTTTACTGGAGGAATGACAAAAGGCACGAAGCTAGTGTGTAACACACTTAAGGGACACGTTTTTCAAATTTTAGCTGACCAATTGTCATTTTTGATCACGGCAGTTCATGAAAACGCACATTCTGCGTCATGCCTAAAAATGACAAATATATTGGACATACTTTCAAAGAGCTGCGAAAATCACTCTTACTGACCGTTTTCTTCTCCTGAACACTCTCCTTGACACATTGAAGGCACAGACACATACACACACACACCCCAATCAGTGTAAGAGGCCATATGGCAACATCAGCATCTGGCCTGAGAGATCTCTGCTCATCTTTTATATAACACACAGAGACACACACACACACACACACACATTAACTCACAAGAATTAAGTGCACACATTTGCATTCTTTGTAATTGTCTGAAAACAAGGAAGATAAAGGTGGTATGGTTGTGGTAAGGATAAAATGGAATCAAACCAATTTACTGTTACTATCATTACATTTGTTATTAGAATGATTTAAGAAAAAAAAGAAAATTGAAAGAAAAAAAGAGCGCAGTTGGATTTTCTGAGAGTATTTACTGGGCATGAAAGATTTAATGTGAGACATTGTAGTTTAATTTTGCCTCACACAGCTTCTCAAAATCCATTTGGGTAAAATACTGTATTGCCCGAAGGCTCAAAACCAGACGATGCCCAGCCGATGGCAGCAATAAACCCATTTCAGATTTGTTATTTATGACCTTTTATTCTACCCATCGACTCTCCCCCCAATTAAATTATTTCACGCTATTTCACCAAAACAGCCAGTGCCCTCTGTCTACTTAATTTGAATATTACGCCATGTCTCTCAAAAGCAACTACAGTTCTTTTGTGCTCTAATGTTATATTTACCTTTCCTGCCTTCCTCTGTCTGTCTGTCTTTCAATTTTTTTCTCCTTGCGTAGGAAGGAGTTCTGCGAGCTGTGCCTGGCTAAAGACCGACAGACAGACAAGGTTTTTGTCTGCAAGAAGTTCCTCAAGAAAGACGGCAGGAAAGTCCGCAAGGCTGCCAAGAACGAAATCATGATCCTAAAATTGTACGCAGTCTGTGGACAGGTGGATTTATGATTGAGGGATGGAGAGAGGGAGGGTGTTTTATTTGAAATTCCACTTAGAATTTTCTGTAACGCAGTCCATGTCACCCTAGTTAATAATGTAATTTCAGATGTTTGTAACTTGTTTTGTCTACCCCAGCTGGAGATATTTTCACACACCCTGTCTTTCTTTTTATATAAGACTATTCAAAAGCCAGACAATGGTTAGCACCTTTCAATTGCATGTGAGATCCTTCACAGTTGCAAGGTCACAGACTGTCTTTGCGGTTCCAGGGTCAACCACCCAAACATCCTTCAGCTGATAGACACATTCGAGACCCGGAAAGAGTACTTCATCATCCAGGAACTGTGAGTTTTTCTTTTACTGGTTCACTATTTATGTTTCTTGTGTGAGCATTCATGACAATGTGTAGCTACTTAAGTGTGTGTGCCTTAATGTACCTTAACTTGCATAAATCCATCAGCTAGAGGGTAGGGGTTGAGTCCTGCATCTTATTACTATGTGCTCTGTTGCTCCCCTCAGCAACAGAGGAAGGTGTTAGATTTTATGAGATATTTGCTCTTAGTAACGCTCAACATTACTCAGTCCTTCTGAGGCATGGCTTTGCCATAATAGGGTCTCTACAGAGATCTTGAGATTGATAACGCTAGAGCCGGCCCAATCTGCGTCACGTTTGGCTTGTGCGTTTTTCAACATTTGCAACTTTATTTGAACTTCTGTTACTGAATTACAGAGAGACAGACTGCACTGAAAGTGATTGCTGTCACCTGTGTGTGCATCGCTCAGTTTATGTGTTGGTGTCTGTTCATAGCTAACACTTCTGCCCAGGCAATAGTCCTCCTGCTGAGGGAAAATACGCGGTGATTACACACCCATCATTTATACATTCTCTGAAGTTAACCAAGTCTTTTAGAGTAATGACCAATACTCAGTTGTTTAATTGCTCAGGATTGCTAGCTATAGGCCCGTAGCAGCAGATTTCCTTACTAATGGACATAAAAAAACAAGAGCTCAGGGCTTTTGATTACTGTGTTACTGAAAGCTTAAAGTGAATTTTTGTGTAGCAACATGTGGTTAACAGTCACACCGACTTGCATTCATTTTGATTAGTATATTTGGCTATGTGTGTTTTCGTCACGTGTGTGTCTCTGTGTTTAACTGCATGCAGTGCCACAGGAGGAGATGTATTCGATTGGATTCTGGACCAAGGGAATTACACAGAAAGAGACGCCTCCAATGTCATCAGACAAGTCCTCGAGGCTGTGGCGTACTTACACTCCCTCAACATAGTTCACAGGAACTTGAAGGTACATGCTCACTCTCTTTTTTCCCTCTCCCCACATGATGCACACGCACATGAACCTGGTGTATATGTGTGGTGAGTGTCATTACAATAAAAAGATGGTGGTGGCTTGCTTCTGAAGACACAGGAAGACATATGACAAAAAAGATTTACAAGTGAGTGGCCCTCTTTGCCGTCACACCCCAGAAAGCAATTTCCAGTATATAGTCAGAAGAATCTCTACGGAGACCTAAAAGCATTGCACTCATTGCCATCTCAGTTAATGACTCGACATTTGATAACATTTTAGCAAGGGAGTAAACACTGTCTTTATGGCTTAATGCCATCTCTAGTGAGACACACACACACACACACACACACACACACACATATTCATATCTTTAACCTTCATTATCAACCCATTAGGATGGAGTTACAGCTTCTCTTGGGCTTCAGACTCCCCCTACTGGTAGAAGTCTGACTTTTCTTTCAGTCCGGACTCAGCCTGTGAACCCATGAAACTGAATGAAAATGGCATTTTCAGATCGGTGTCCATATTGGCAAGCCAAGATGCTTCTTTTAATCAAGTAGCCGGGTTTCTGGTTATTCTTTTGCCTTACTCTTCAATACCCTATATTGTCAAGAAATGACGTGCTCAATTTTAATACATATTACAGTATTATGCTGTAATGATTTACCTGATGATCCATTAGCCTACTTTTACTACTGACAGTTTGTACCTCAGAGACTTGGTATCATCTTGGTTTAAACAAGCCTGACATGTAAATCCAAGACTGAGAATCCATTTGACCTTGCGCCTCTGTTCACTACAAGAACAAAACACGACTTAGAAATCAACTTCAGCTTCTAAATTTAACTGTATGGTCTCCAAAGGGGAAATTTATCTTCCAGCTACGCAGGTGAAACACAGAACACAGAAGTCATAAAACATGTCATAAAATATGTAAAGTATATGCTAAAATCCCACACACAGACTTGTATAAAACATGCATCCGTAATTGCATAACATATTAATGTGCCAGTATTGCTGAGATATTTCACAGGTTGCAGGGGCGTTATCATTGACTGTCTGCTGATGATCGACTCCCATATATTTGTGGCACTGAATCAGTTCAGTGTCCCTTATATGTAAATAGGAGTGGAGAGCTTCAGTCTGTGTGTATTTGTATGAGAATACATATTCTGTCCCTCATTTTGTTTAGCTGGAAAACCTGATGTACTACACAGAAAACAACCACAACAAAGTAGTTCTGCGAGATTTCTACCTGTCCAGGTTTGAGAACGGACCCATCACAGAGCCTTGTGGAACACCAGAATACCTGGGTAGGATACTCTCTATTTACCACTGTGGTTCTGTTTTTATATGTATATATATATATATATATATATATATATATATATA